>NC_081180.1:150369629-150669629 GCF_029867415.1 Vicia villosa
TGGGCCTCCATGTAGGTATAAGTCCCAAGCCCTTTGTAAATACCTGTTTACATAGCTTTGAATAAACTCAAGCGGACCTCTCCCCGAGTGTAAGTCCCGAGCCCCTGTGTATACAAATGGATCATGCTTACAGGTATATTTCCTTCATAAACTCCATTATATACACACACTTTGTCATATATATAATTGTTCATACCTGTTCATGTTTGTTCATACTTGTTCATGTTTGTTCATATGTGTGATATGTGTGCTTGTTCAACTTAGTACAACACTAGGTTCCCCATAGCCTCCTATTGGGCTTCGTGCAAAGAATCTCCACTAGTTTAGGTTAGGACATAGAGTATGGTTTCCCGGTGAAATCGCTCTAAGAGCTCAGACCAACTATACCATGCCTCCCCTTGGGCTTTGTACAAACGAGTGACCCTCCCATAGCCTCCTCTTGGGCTTACAATGCAAGGACCCTGGATTGTCCCTCCCATAGCCTCCTCTTGGGCTTACAATGCAAGGACCCTCGGATAGCCTCCTCTTGGGCTTCGTACAAGGACCCACGGGCTTCTTATAAGCATCCCCAATATCCAAATCAAATACCCTAGGAGATTAGACATTTTTCATCTCTATGCTAGGAGTATCTCTTCTATATCATCACAAACAATCAATCAATCAATCAAACTTTTTTGCCACAAGGCTGGCTAATCAATCAAACTTTCTTTTTGCCACAAGGCTGGCTAATCAATCAAACTGTTTTACCACCGTACTGGATGATTAATCAAAGTTTTTGTCACAAGGCTGACTTCATTGAAACTTTTGCCACGAGGCTGGCTGATTAATCAAAACTTTTTGTCACAAGGCTGACTTCATTAAAAGTTTTTGCCACAAGGCTGGTTAAACAACAAAAACATCTTTATCATTCTAAGCACCCTAAGTGGCATGGCCCCGGGCTTATAATGAAAAGATTTTCAAACAAAATCAAACAGATGTATGTGATGATATAGATTAGATACATCGAACATTTAGATGACATTTGTCTCTTTTCCTTTGCTTCCACTAGCATAAGTGGGAACTACGATTGCTCTGACTTTCTCAACATCCCTTTGAGAATACGTAGGCACAAGGTCGATCCTTGGCGAGCAAAACAAAACAAAAAAAAAACCATTTAAACCTTAGCACCCGTAGACCCCGAGCTACAGATGCTCTGATTCCCTCTAAGGGATATGTATGCAGAGGATCGCGATGATCTTTGCGAGCATAATCAAACAAACACCTTAGGTCCCACCTATTTCACAAGAACCTCCACCATAACAAGAATGGAATAAATAAAACAAAGAAACCTATAGAGTACTATAGATACGTTGGGTGCTAATACCTTCCCTTCGTATAACCAACCCTCTTACCCAAGATCTCTCCCCCACTTTTAAGGTTATTGCAACTTTTTTCCTTTTCCTCTTTTGGAAACAATAAAAAGTTTGGTCCGTACAAAAGAAAAATCATTTTTTGAGCACTCGAGCCCAAAGAAGGCATCAGGTGTCTCATCCCGAAAAAAGACAACGATTTTTCCCCGCGACAGAAAAATGGCGACTTCACTGGGGACCATCTTTTTATTGTTTCCAAAGAAAGGGTTATTTCTATTTGTTTTATTTTTATTATGTTCTTGTTTGGTTCTTTGGTTCTGTTACTTGTGTGGATTCTGTTACAAGTGATACATTATGGACAAATCCTAACCCGGATTAAGTACACATAAGAAATTAGGTGGAGGGTATAGTCATGTGCAGGCGCACGTGAGAATCCTTCCGCTCAGTGGAGGTTCCTTGTTTGTAATATATGTTTAGCGAGTTAATTGCGAAGACATTATTGCTTTCATTGAACTGTAGAAGCTGAGAGACCGTAGAACCCCAACCCATCCTGGCCTTATTAGGTTGTGGTGCAGAAACTATTCAGGTGAAGACTTGGATTAGTTGTCATGCGGAGAACCACACTCAGACGAGTTTTTCTTGAGAATATTACTGGCTCATGAGTTTAATTGTGGAAAGCCGGTAATATCCGAAAGAAAAATGTAGACTCTGACGTATCAGTAGAACATGTTGTGCAGGTGATTAACTAGAACTATCCCATTTTTGGTTCTCTGACCTCATGCTCGTGACGCTGGACCTTTGAACCTGTGTGTACCATGTATTTGTGTTGCCATTACCATGTCTGTATTACCATGTATGTGCTACCATGTATGCTTTACCATGTTTGAATATGTGGCATCCATCCATCCACGCATTCATACATCCATAAAAAATAAAAAAATCTTTTTCCATAAAAACATGATTTTTCCAAAAATTTAGAGAATTTTCTTTGCAAACATTATAGGGTTAAGTTATGGAAAAAAGGTATACCAAGAGGTACGGTTTCAAAGAGCCTAATGTGGAAAGACTGAAAGAGTTAGCATCTTTTGTACAAGATCCTTCTGATTTTAGGAAAAGCCATGGAAAGCTTTTGCCTATTTTGAACACTCATGTTGATGAAGGGCTTCTCAAAACTCTGGTTCAGTTTTATGATCCCGTCTACCGGTGTTTTACCTTTCCAGACTATCAGTTGGTACCAACCTTGGAAGAATATGCCAATCTTTTGGGTATTCCTGTGTCTGACAAAATACCTTTCAATGGTTTGGAAGCCATTCCTAAGTCACCAGTCATTGCAACAGGAACTCACTTGAAGAAATCTGAAGTAGAGAGTAATTGGACTACCAAAGGAAACCTTCCAGGTTTGCCTTCACAGTTTCTAATAAAGAAAGCCTTTGACTTCATCGAGACTGGTAGCATGATAGCTTTTGAAGCTGTACTAGCCTTGCTCATCTATGGGTTGGTTTTGTTTCCCAATATCGACGACTTCGTTGATATCAATGCCATAAAGGTCTTTTTGAATGGAAATCCCGTTCCGACTCTGCTTGGTGACATGTATTTCTCCGTCCATCATAGGAATCACCAAGGTGGTGGAATTATTGTATGTTGTGCACCTCTGTTGTTTAAATGGATTGTTTCACACTTACCTAAGTCTCCCATTTTCACGGAAAACCGGGAAGGTTTGCGATGGTCTCAAAGACTTATGTCTCTTACTAATAATGATATTCAGTGGTATACCTTGGCTCGCTGCGGTACAGAAACCATTGAAAGCTGTGGAGAATTCGCCAACGTACCCCTCATTGGTACACAAGGAGGAATTAACTACAATCCAGTCCTAGCCCGACGACAACTCGGGTATGCAAATTCAACTAAACCCATTGGACCTACAGTGGAAAGTTACTTTTATCAGGAAGGAAATGATCCTCAGGGGTTGAAAACAAAAATGGTGAAAGCCTGGTACGACATCCGATGGAAAGAAAAAGGTGAGACAAAGAACTGTATCGCTACGAGCGCCTACACCTGTTGGGTAAGGAAAAGAGCAAGGGAGTTTCAAATGCCTTATGATTATGAAAAACCCATGTTCCCTGTGGTGCCTCAACGACCCAACATTCCCACTATGGAGGAATACCAAGACACTTTGACCAAGATGAGGATAGAGAAAGACGCTTGGAAAGAAAAGTTTCGAAGAACTGATGTGGAAAATAGAAAGTTGAAGAAACAAGTGAAAGAACACGAAGAAACTCTCTATTATCAGGATGGATGGCTCATGAACAAAGATGAGAAGATCCGTCGGAAAGATGCCGCAATCAGAAGATACATCAAAGAAAGCAAGAAAAAGCTTGAAGGCTCAACAAGCAACGCTCCGATACCTGACAATTGGAAGAATGTGGTTGACAAGCTGAGAGCTGAAAAGGCCGAGTTGAAAGCTCGCTATGGGAAAGAAATCATGAAGCTCAAGTTGCACAATGCATTTGGTTCTTCGTCTGATGAAGATGCTTAGGATTTATTTAAATTTTCATGTATCATTTGATTCTGTAAGGAGCTACGCTCCAATGTTGTAACATTTCCCATTATTGTAATAAAAAATGAATGAATAAAAGAATAGTTTGTGTTCAAATGTTTGCAAGGAAATAATCTTTAAAATGTTTGGAAAAATCATAAATTTCTTTTTGCATACATCATTCTGCATATCGAGTCTGTTGTATAGAGTCTTATCTTTTGGATCTTTCTCCAATAGATCGTCAAGCTGTCGCGTCTCAAAGTTTCTCGACCGCGCTCGCAATCAGATCACAGATACAATACTCGTTCAAACAGAAGAAGAGTAATGGAACACTCTGAACAAGAGAATATTGAGCTTCGTGGTACGGTGACCACCCTTCAGGAAAAGTTGGAAAGTCTCACTACTCTGGTTGACTCCTTAATGGCCGCACAAAATCAGCCGCCGCCACCCAACAGTCAAGCAACGGTAACATCTGAAGTCACTACTCCAGTTTCTACAGTTGCGTTCGGTATTCCATCTTTCTCCATGCCAGAAGGTTGGGGCACGCCTTTCAGCTTTGGTACAGGATTTCGCCATAATTTCTCTGGGGTTCAAACAGCTACAACTGAAGCGCCTGCTGCACAAAGTTCACAGTTTACTCCAAATCAGGGGGTAACTTTTTCTCAAGTCACTATGGCACTTTCTCAGCCCACTATGACAGTTCCGACTCCTACGGTTCACACTGTTCCTTATGATGGCAATGAGATTTATCATGATCAAGGTGATAGCACAAATCAGCGTAATCTTGTAGGAGATCTCCAAGAGCAGTTCAACAAGATTCAGCTGGAAGTCAAAGCTATTCGTGGAAAAGATTTGTTTGGAAAGAATGCCCAGGAGCTATGTTTGGTTCCCAGTGTACAAATACCAGCCAAGTTCAAGGTCCCAGACTTTGAGAAATACAAAGGAAGTTCTTGCCCACAAAGTCATCTTGTGATGTATGCCAGGAAGATGTCTACTTATGCAGATAATCATCAGTTGCTTATCCATTACTTTCAAGACAGTTTGACTGGTGCCGCACTGAAGTGGTACACAGGTTTGGATAGCACCAATATTCGAACTTTCAATGACTTAGGCGAGGCCTTTGTCCGACAATACAAGTATAACTCAGATATGGCTCCAGACAGAGATCAGCTTCGATCCATGGCTCAGAAAGACCATGAAACTTTCAAAGAGTATGCCCAACGATGGAGAGAAACTGCTGCTCAGATTAATCCACCGTTAAAAGAAAAAGAGATGACAAAGATCTTCTTGAATACTCTCAGTCCGTTTTACTATGAACGCATGATTGCTAGTGCTCCAAGTGATTTCACCGAAATGGTAAACATGGGGATGCGTCTAGAAGAAGGAGTCCGAACCGGACGTCTAACTAAAGAAGGTGGATCTTCAAGCGGAACCAAAAAGTTTGGAAGTGGTTTCCCAAAGAAGAAAGAACAAAGTGTTGACATGGTGTCCCAAGGGAAGCCAAGAGGAAATGTTAATCGTCAACGACAGGTAGCTGCTATCGCACCAGCCGTTAATACAACACCGAATCCGGGATTTACTCCGCAGTTTCAACAACAACAGCCTCGACAACAGGCTCAGCAGTTTAACAATAATCAGAATCGTGTACAAAGAGCTCCACAGTTTGATCCGATTCCAATGACCTACACAGAATTGTACCCTGCTTTGATTGAAAGAGGTCTTGTTCAGACTAAAGCACCACCACCAGTACCTGAGAAACTCCCATGGTGGTACAAAGCTGAGGTCTCATGCCCTTATCATCAAGGAGCGCCTGGCCATGATCTTGAACATTGCATAGCTTTGAAACATGAAGTTCAGAGGTTGGTAAGATCTAATCTCCTCTCTTTCAGAAATTTGAATCCAAATGTGCAAGCAAATCCGCTGCCCAATCATGGAGGGCATGTTGTAAACATGGTGTATGGATGTCCTGGTCCGTACCGAGTCTATAATATCAATTTCTCAAGAGCCAATTTGGTACAAATGCACGCCACTCTCTGTCGAGGGCAGAATTTTCGCCAGCATCACTATGGTTCCTGTAGCATATGTTGTGTAGATCCTCATGGATGTTCGATTGTGAGAAGAGATCTCCAAGTTCTGTTGGATAATGGTACTATTCAGATCTACAGAAATAGGAATGAAAATGAAGTTAACATGATAGGATGCTATCCGCATGAGCTTTTAGTCTCAGATATCAACTCGGAAATGCCTACAGTTAACGTCATCGTTCCTCATTTCAACATGCCTGAGCGCATGGAAGTTACTTATAACAAGCCGAAGGTTCCTGTTGCTCCTTTGATCATTTGTCTACCTGGACCTGTTCCCTATGACTCTGACAAGGCAGTTCCATACAATTACAATGCCACAATGATAAAGAATGGACAAGAAGTTCCTTTACCTACTCTTTCATCTGTCGTGAACATCGCTGATGTGAGTCGAGTAACAAGAAGTGGACGTGTGTATACTCCATTACCTCCGAAGCAACCTGTTGCTCCTGCGACCGGACAAAATTCTATCAGTACACCAGCAGGGAATCCTGTGGAAACTCCTGTCAGTAATACAAACACTGATGTTGGTCAATCCAGTGGAACCAATGTCAATCCTGACTTTGATGAAATTTTGAAGCTTATCAAAAGAAGTGAATACAAGATTGTGGATCAGCTTATGCAGACTCCTTCAAAAATCTCAATACTTTCATTGCTGTTGAATTCAGAAGCCCACAGGGAAGCCCTGATGAGAGTTTTGGATCAAGCTTTTGTAGATCATGATGTGACTGTTGACCACTTTGATGGGATAATAGCCAACATAACAGCTTGTAACAATTTAAGCTTCTGTGATGAAGAACTCCCCGAGGAGGGTAGAAATCACAATCTTGCTTTGCACATTTCTATGAACTGTCAGTCAGACTCTTTGTCCAATGTATTGGTAGACACCGGATCTTCCTTGAATGTGATGCCAAAGACGACTCTTGCTCGTTTGTCTTACCAAGGAATGCCTATGAAGTTCAGTGGTGTAGTTGTCAAAGCATTTGATGGATCGCGAAAATCTGTTATCGGCGAGGTCAACCTTCCCATGACAATTGGTCCACGTACATTTCAAATCACCTTCCAGGTCATGGACATTCAAGCTGCTTATAGCTGTTTGTTAGGACGACCATGGATCCATGAAGCAGGGGCAGTAACTTCTACGCTCCATCAAAAGTTAAAATTTGTAACAAATGGAAAATTGGTAACGATAAGTGGAGAACAAGCCTTGATGGTGAGTCATTTGTCCAATTTCTCTTTTATCAGTGCCGATGATGTGGAAGGAACTCAGTTCCAAGGTCTCTCTTTAGAAGACGAATCTTCCAAAAAGAAAGCATCGATCTCTTCTTACAAAGAGGCGGTAAAAGTAGTGAAAGATGGAACTACCACTGGCTGGGGGCAAGTTGTGATCCCTACCAAGAATGAAACTAGAGCAGGTCTCGGATGTTCACCAACATTCTCAAACTGCACTAAGAAGGATGAAACCCTTCGTCCGATCAAAGAAACATTCATTAGTGGAGGGTTCCTTAACCCAATTCCTCAAGAGGTTAATGTCCTTATCGAAGAATGTATCGAAGAAGGTCTACCTGATCCTGAAGAAGAATGGAAATGTTATCTCAATGACTCGGGATACATATCTCAGGAAGAACCACATCCTCCTTCAGAGAAATCCAAAGGCAATGAAACTGAACCTGTTCCTGCAGAAATCTGGGACACCTTGGGACAACCAAGTGGAAAATTTGATTATATGGTGAAATATACAGCACCTGAAAGTTACAAGATTGCGATTGAGGATATCCAACCAACTGGATGGGGAGATTCCTTTGAATATAATAGTCAACCAGAAGAGGCTTACCAATGCTCTCAATTTTCTCAGCAGCCTGAAATTACTGAAGATTTCGGCTTCAACGCATCTGCCAAGGTTTATAATCCTGAAGATGGTTATTATCACATAAATGCCATTTTTGAAGATGAAGGGGAAGATGATCCCGCAACCGACTCAGAAAGTGTTGCTGACAATGAGTCTCTTCATCCTGAAGACTGGGAAATACATCCTGAAAATTCTGAAGATTGTGACTCATCTTATGCTCTTCAAGAAGTAGAAGAAGACCGTTTCAACTCTACAAAGAACAAGGGTGACAAACCAGGACCTTCAAATCCTGCTCGACCAGCGGTCAATGTCAATACTGAAGATAACTCTGGGGAGAATTTTCCTGAATACATAATACACAGAGGAGTTCGTTGCTACTGGAAAGCTGTCGACGTTCCGAATGTTGTTCGCCGCTCAAAGTAATCACTTCGCTGTTATTTTGACCTCCTGCCTTGCCCAAAGCAGAGAGATGTTTTATAGGGCTTTGCTTTTAAATGTTCCGCCCAAATAACTTTGTGTATAGGGCTTTGTTTTAAAAGTTTCCCTCTTTGTCCCGCCCAAGACAAATGAGTTTGTGTTTAGGGCTTTGTTTCAAAAATGAATCATAAATAAAGTGTCATTTTGAATTCCCTACATTATATGTTTTATTTTTTTGCTTTTTTCTGGAAATGGTAATCCTAAAAAACCAATAATAAAGAAAAAAACTTTTCAAAAAAATCTGCATACACTCTTGCATTCATAAATTTTCTGAAATAAATATAAATCACATGTGCAGATTTACTATTGATAAACCCATTGAATGCAATAACCCTATGCCCTCTCCCAACTTTGAGTTTCCTGTGTTCGAAGCCGAAGAAGAGGAAGAAGAGGAGATCCCGGACGAGATTTCTCGATTACTTAAGCACGAGGAAAGAGCCATTCTGCCTCACAAAGAGCCTTTAGAAAAGATCAACTTGGGTTCTGAAGAAGACAAAAAAGAAGTGACCATTGGATCGCTCCTTGATACTGATGTCAAGAGTAAGTTGACAGACCTTCTCAAAGAATATGTTGACGTGTTTGCCTGGTCCTACCAAGACATGCCTGGGTTGGATACCAATATTGTTCAGCATTACTTGCCATTGAAGCCAGAATGTCCGCCGGTTAAGCAGAAATTGCGAAGGACTCACCCTGATATGGCTAATAAGATCAAAGTGGAAGTTCAAAAGCAACTCGACGCAGGTTTTCTTGTCACCTCTGAGTATCCTCAATGGTTGGCCAACATAGTGCCAGTTCCGAAGAAAGATGGCAAAGTCAGAATGTGTGTTGACTACCGTGACTTGAACAAGGCCAGTCCAAAAGATGACTTTCCATTACCACATATCGACATGCTGGTTGATAACACCGCTAAGTTCAACGTCTTTTCCTTTATGGACGGGTTCTCCGGTTATAATCAGATCAAGATGGCTCCTGAAGACATGGAGAAGACATCTTTCATCACCCCATGGGGTACCTTTTGCTACAAAGTAATGCCGTTTGGATTAAAGAATGCAGGCGCAACTTACCAAAGGGCAATGACTACTCTCTTTCATGACATGATGCATAAAGAAATTGAAGTTTATGTGGACGACATGATAGCCAAGTCCAGCACAGAAGAAGAACATATTGAATACCTTTTGAAGTTGTTTCAACGATTAAGGAAATATCAGCTTCGCTTGAATCCTAACAAATGTACTTTTGGGGTTAGATCTGGAAAACTCTTGGGTTTCATTGTCAGCCAAAGAGGTATTGAAGTAGATCCCGACAAAGTCAGAGCTATTCAAGAGATGCCTGCACCAAAAACTGAAAAGCAAGTAAGAGGATTTCTCGGACGATTGAACTACATCTCCAGATTTATCTCTCAAATGACTGCTACTTGTGGGCCAATTTTCAAGCTTCTCCGCAAAGATCAAGGGGTTGTATGGACTGAAGATTGCCAGAAAGCGTTCGACAGTATCAAAGAGTACCTGTTAGAACCACCAATATTGATTCCTCCAGTTGAAGGAAGACCATTAATCATGTACCTTACCGTGTTGGAAGAATCCATGGGCTGTATGCTTGGACAACAAGATGAAACCGGTAAGAAGGAGCATGCCATCTATTACTTGAGTAAGAAATTCACAGACTGTGAGTCTCGTTACTCCATGCTCGAAAAAACATGTTGTGCTTTGGCTTGGGCTTCAAAACGTCTCCGCCAATACATGATCAACAATACTACTTGGTTAATCTCCAAAATGGATCCGATCAAGTATGTCTTTGAAAAGCCTGCCTTAACAGGAAGGATTGCCCGATGGCAAATGCTGTTATCCGAATATGACATTGAATACCGTGCTCAAAAGGCGGTCAAAGGAAGCATTCTCTCCGATCATTTGGCGCATCAGCCAATTAATGAATATCAATCTCTCAAGTTTGACTTTCCTGATGAAGATGTCTTGTACTTGAAGATGAAAGATTGTGACGAACCGTTACCTGAAGAAGATCCTGAGCCTGGATCAAGATGGGGCCTAATTTTCGACGAAGCAGTAAACGCTTTTGGCAATGGAATTGGGGCAATCATCATCACTCCCAAGGGTACTCATATCCCGTTCTCCGCCAGATTGCTATTTGAGTGCACCAACAACATCGCAGAATATGAAGCTTGTATCATGGGTCTCGAAGAAGCCATTGACTTAAGGATCAAGATCCTCGACATATATGGAGATTCAGCCCTTGTGATCAACCAAATCAAAGACAAGTGGGAAACTTACCACCCTGGTTTGATTCCTTACAGAGATTATGCAAGACGTCTGTTGACTTTCTTCAACAAGGTTGAATTGCATCATATACCTCGAGATCAGAATCGAATGGCAGACGCCTTGGCTACTCTATCTTCCATGTTCAAAGTCAATCATTGGAATGATATGCCTACAGTCAGAATCACGCGCCTTGAAAGGCCCGCCTATGTGTTTGCAACTGAAGCAGTCATCGATGATAAACCGTGGTTCCACGATATCAAACGCTTCCTTCAAACTCAAGAGTACCCGCTTGGGGCATCAAACAAAGACAAGAAGACTCTAAGGAGACTTTCTGGCAGTTTCTTCCTGAACGGAGACGTGCTATACAAAAGAAACTTCGACATGGTTTTGCTCAAATGCGTGGATAGACACGAAGCAGACATGTTAATGCATGAAGTACATGAAGGGTCCTTTGGAACTCATTTAAATGGGCATGCAATGTCCAAAAAGATCTTAAGAGCAGGTTACTATTGGTTGACAATGGAATCTGACTGTTACAAACACGTGAAAAGATGTCACAAGTGCCAGATCTACGCAGATAAGATCCATGTACCGCCGACTCTACTCAACGATCTCTCATCTCCGTGGCCTTTCTCCATGTGGGGTATCGACATGATTGGAATGATCGAACCAAAAGCTTCAAACGGTCATCGTTTCATCTTGGTAGCAATTGATTACTTCACCAAATGGGTCGAAGCAGCATCTTATGCCAATGTTACAAGACAAGTGGTTGTGAGGTTTATCAAGAACAACATCATTTGCCGATATGGTATTCCCAGCAAGATCATTACTGACAATGGTTCAAACTTGAATAACAAAATGATGAAAGAATTATGTGAGGAATTCAAGATTGAGCATCATAACTCTTCTCCTTACAGACCAAAAATGAACGGCGCCGTTGAAGCCGCTAACAAGAACATTAAGAAGATCGTCCAGAAAATGGTCGTCACTTACAAAGACTGGCATGAAATGTTGCCATTTGCTTTACATGGGTACCGTACTTCAGTACGTACTTCAACAGGGGCAACCCCTTTTTCTCTAGTATACGGCATGGAAGCTGTGCTCCCCGTAGAAGTTGAAATACCATCAATGAGAGTCTTCATGGAGACTAAGTTATCAGAGGCTGAATGGTGTCAAAACAGATACGATCAGTTGAACTTAATCGAAGAAAAACGTATGACTGCTCTATGCCATGGACAGTTATACCAAGCAAGGATGAAACAAGCCTTCAACAAAAAGGTTCGACCTCGTGAATTTCGAGAAGGCGACCTCGTGCTTAAAAAGATCTTGTCTTTTCAACCAGATTCTAGGGGCAAATGGTTTCCTAATTACGAAGGCCCGTATGTTGTCAAAAGAACATTTTCTGGCGGCGCCATGACTCTTGCAACCATGGATGGTGATGAACTCCCATATCCTGTGAATGCTGACGCAGTCAAGAAATACTTTGTCTAAAAAATACAAAAGAACAGCTCGGTGAGTCGAAAACCCGCAAAGGGCGACTTAGGCAAAAATGAGCGTCTCGGTGGACTGAAAACCCGAAAGGGCGGTCCAGGCAAAAATTAGAGACAATAAACAGAAAAATTCATCCCGGTAGATTGAAAACCTGAAAAGGCAATCTAGGCAAAAATTAGGGATTTACGACAAAGTAACTGCATCAGTCCATACTTCGTCACCTGAATCGTCTTTTCCATCAAAGGATCTTCAATCAAATCATCGCCAATCAGAAGCAACAAGCACAGTTGGAACTCAAAGTTGTTAGAGGGAATAGTGGTTATTGCTTTCAATGTAGCCTTTTCCGCATAATTACCATTTCCAACTTTTGTAAATACTCCATGGAATCACGCCTTTAGCTGATTTCCATTCTATTAAATAAATTTGAGCCTTGTGCCCATTTGCTTGCAATTCTAACTTCTTTTAGCTTGCAAAATGACGCTTTAATTGTGTTATTCGCTTTTGAAACAAAAAAAAAAGAGAAAAATAAGTTTTAAATGAATTTACTTTACTTTTCTTTTTCAAAATAAAAGCGAAACTTTCCTTTGAGTTGTGAACAACGGAAGGAACATCAACAGCTATCTCCATAGGATGAATCAAAGATTATGATAGGAAAAGCTCTTCTATCCCCAGTGAAGAAGCTCTTCTATCCCCAGTAAAGAAGGTCTTTTATCCCCAGTGACGAAGATTTTCTATCTCCAGTGAAAAGGCTCTTCCATCTCAATGAGAAAAGATGCTTGTCTTCCCCAGAGAAGTTTAAAGCACGCAACACCATTCATCACCCGTGTTATCTACACCGTGTTGAAGAACATTTGCCAAGTATCTGGTTGTATTGCGACGTCGGTCCCTCTCCAGTATATACTCTTTTGACTGTCAGTCTCGTCAGCATGCATGCTACATTCATGACATTCATCATTCATACATATTTGCATCATTTATGCATTCTTGCATTTTTCAATGTCTGCTTTAAGAATCACTTGTTTAGGATATATCTATCCCAAAGAAAGAGAAAAAAAAAGAAAAAGAAACAGGTATGGGCGTGTCATCTCTCCAAGTAGGTAGTCACCCATAAGCAGAAAAGAACATCTTCTTTCTCCAGTTCCCCACTGAGATAATTCCTCGTGGAAGAAGGTTGCTTTAGTTTCTCCTTTCAAAACAAAGGAGGAAATCCCCAGTTGAGTTCATTCCTCATAGGTGCAAAGTCTTGTTTGACTATTTCTTTCCAATTCATTCTTGGATAGAATCCTGTCTTTACCAGAGATTCAAATTCCGATTCCTCAAACAGAGTCGTGAAAAACAGACAATAAGCAATAGCCTCATCATCTGAGTAGCTTATGTCTCTTCCAAAAGCTTTTTTCCTCTCAAGGAAATCAATCATGAAGACCACTTGACGATCAGGGTCTTATTACTATTCACAAGGCTGAATAACCAGTAATTTCCCTAGCAAAGTCTCCAGAATCATTTTATCACTTGGCTGATAATTGATCATGTCTTCAAAACCACTATCACAAGGCTGGTAGTCGGTAATCCTTTTGTTCTGGTTATATTATTAACATGTCTATCACAAGGCTGATAGTCGGTAATATTAACCGAACCTTTGAAATTCTTTTTACCTTGTCAAGTCTATCACCATGCTGATAGTCGGTAATCTAGTTTCATACCTTTCACCTTCGCATTATTAACAAGTCTATCCCCATGCTGATAGTCGATAATGTCGATAGGTAAGCTTTTTTCACAAAGCTATCATTCCCAGGTAAAGCATACACTTGCTTTCCCGAAAAAATGGATTCTCTTCCTAAAAACAGATTGAGGCATCCTTCCCAATATCTTTTCCCCAGTGGAGTCAGTTCTTGATATTCCCTCGGTAAAGATATCCTTGCATCATTCGCAATTTTGGTATCTTAGGTCCAAAATTTGCGTCTTCTGATATTTAAGTCTCTTCCACCCTATCAAAACGAAGATTTTCAATCTTCATGTCTCAGGTTGAAGAAACTTAAATAGGGGCATCTGTCATACCCCAATTTTTGACCTAAGATACCACCTCATATCATTTGCATATGCATCATTTGCATCTTTAACAAATTGCATAGCTTGTGTTTGCTACTTGTGCTTAGCAGGGTTTAATCAAGAAATCACTCATCAGTACAAGTAACAATCAATTAGGGTTTTGTTCTCCCTTCATCTCCAAAGAACTATCTTCATCAACAATCAACATTTGGTCCTCAGAGATTCACTTCAACAAACTCAACAGCTTTGAATCGACTGAATTAGGGTTTTGACTGAAGACAGCATACTCCTGACTTTTGCTCAGGATTTTACCTAATGACTTGGGACATGACCTCAAGACCCCAAGTAAATCATTTTGACCTAATCCATTGGCTCAGAACATCTCCTACACAAAGATTGATCAGACAAATCCTCAGATCAGGGTTTTTGAACTATCAGGGACTGAAATCAGGGATCACATTTGGGAAACCCTAAAAAATCCCCAGGAAGTCAATCAAAGGCTTCAATCATCTTCAAATAATCCCTATGACAATATACAATGGAAATTGTATCTCAATTCAAGATCCACAGGCATCAATTTCATCAGGTCGACAATTAGGGTTTTTGACCTAATTCACTGAGCAACTGACTTTTTAATCAGGACATGGTGCCACAACTCAAACCATGGCTCAATATCCTCTAATGCCTCAATAGGATCCATTCATACCATTCATTTGATGAGGATAGCCTGTTTCATTTGAAATCTCCAGAAACGCGATTCGTCTGAAAAAGTCAACTGTACAAGATCACCATTGACTTTTGGGGAATTTTGGTCAACCATGACTTTTGAAGTTTTGAATCATCAATATATGATATGAGAAGTCATTTGATCAAGAAAAATCAAGAAAATCAACCAAGGATCAAAAAGTCAAAGTTTGACTTTTCATACTTAGAAAATTTTTCTAAGTGTTTATCATGGTTTTTTCCAAACTTTGGAAGGGAATTTCTCAAAATTTCACCTACAAACTGAAAAAAAACTTCCAACATGAAAGTTGTAGATTTTGATCCAATGAACAACTTTGTCACATATAAATTTTTTCCAAAAGATCAACCATTTAAGAGATATGGAGCTTCAAAGTTGGTACTTTTTGAAAACTTCACTTAAAATCTCATTTTCTTCAAAGTTCATGGATCTTTTTCACCCATTTCCTTAAAGGTCTTGAAGAAACTTTCAACTAGGGTTTTGAAGTGTGTAACATGAGCTTTCCAAAATGTCCAAGAGCATGAAAAAATATGGAGCATAGCTATGGTTTTGAATTTTGACATTAGAGGTCATTAAGCATGAAATTTCAAGCCATTTTCACTAAGTTTCTATACTATATGGCCAATGATCCAAGTGATGACACACCAATGCAATAATTGATAGATATTTTCTGGTTTGAGATCAGAATGGAAAGAGATAAGAAGCTTAGAAAAATAACCATGGTTTAGTTACTTTAACCATTTGCATTTAATGTGAAGATTCCATTTTATCTCCAAATGCCAAATCACCAAACTTTGATCAACTTGCAAAGCTCTTCATTCAGAATCCTTGGCCTATAAATAGAGGTGCAAATCACTCTTCAATTCACACCAAAACCTCACAATTATAGGTTTTCTCTCTTCTTTCTTGAATTACAAGTCATGTGTTTCAAAGTGAGGTAGAAAACTCAACCTCCAAACCTTGCAAGTTCTGAACAAAGTGATGCTTCCCACAACTTCTAAATGTCATATAGGATGTGTCTGAATCACTCATACACCCCAAAACACCTGAAAACTCAAAATCACCATCTCACCTCCAAATATGCATAACATGAGACTTATCATGCCAATTTTTGTCCAGGCTCAATTCTGTCCAAACTACCACTTCTAACATCATCCATACATCACATATGAACTATCCAAGCACTCACATATGATCTGTAACCTCATAATCACCAAGCTTGATTCATACTTGAAGCAACTGCAGTTCAGGTTCCATAGCTTTGCTCAAGTGAATTCAAACTGTTCCAAGCATTCAAACATGTTCCATAAGGTCCATTGATGCTGTTCAGATCAAGAAATAACAACTGGAACTCCTCTACTGCAAAATTCGATCTCCAGCTTTGGCATTTTTGAGGTAAGTGCCTATCAACTTCAAACTCATACATACATGCATCATAAATGAAAAACTGGTTTACTATCTTGTTTCTGCACCTGCATGGATCATTAACCCTCAATCAATTGCCAATTATCTTGCACAAACACGATTTCAGATTGAATTAGGGAATTAGGGTTCTTCGTGTTCATCAGAGAATCGATGGCCCTAGAGTGAAAATAAATGGAATTAAATGGTACCATCATGTTCCTGGTGAAAAATCGAGCAAGATAGGCTATTCACTCGATCCAAACAATTCAGTTTTCAGAATTTTCAAATTTGAATTGGGTTTGTGTTCTTGGCGCCATATTTTTGAAACTGAAATTTGGAAATTGATTCAAAATATATTTTAATTCGTTGCAAGTATTAACAGACCACGCGCGTGGTCCAGTTGGCTAAGTTTTTGAATGGTAACCTCAAGGTCACGAGTTCAACACTCCAAGGGACCAAACCTTCTTTTTTAGCACTATTTTTCTTTCAATTTTTTACAAACTTCACCAATTAATTTAACCAATCAAATCAACTTATTTTTTCTTCATTTTTTAAACACTTCTTATTTAATATACATATTTTAAGAATATCAAAAAAAATTATCAAAAAATATTTATTTGATACATTTTTTAATAGTTTTAAAATGACTTGTTTTTAAGAAATTTTAATACTTTTAAATATTATTTTTCATTTGATTTTCAAAGTTAATCACTTGTAAATATTTTTTGAAGCAAACCCTAATCATTTAAGTGTTAATTGAGGATAATCTTTTGTTTATCTTGATTAAATTGACTTCTTTCAAAATTCAAATCGTTTTAAAACAAGCGATCGCGATTCTTTTCAAAACGATAAACCATTTCTTTTTGAAACTTTTGATTAAACTTTTTTAATTGATCAAATGATTTTCAAAATGAAGTGGGGCCTCTCGAATATTAGAGAGTGTAAGTCCCACTTCCTTTCTTTTTGTACAGTTTTTCTTCAAACAGAATAAACTTTTCAAAATAACAAATTTTCAAACAACTTTCAAACAGTTGTACAAAAGCGAAACCTCGCGTCTGTAAATAAACAATCAACGATGTTTTGTAAATACCACGGGCCTCCACATAGGTATAAGTCCCAAGCCCTTTTGTACATACCCATTCCAGTACATGAAATTAGGTATTTCATTGTACACACACTGTTTTGTACATATCTCGATCAATTTGATTTTTAACTTTGAATAACAAACCAAAAATGAAGGTTTTTCTTTAAATCTTCCCAAAAATATACCATGGGCCTCCATGTAGGTATAAGTCCCAAGCCTTTGTAAAAACCTGTTTACATAGCTGTGAATAAACTCAAGCGGACCTCTCCCCGAGTGTAAGTCCCGAGCCCCCGTGTATACAAATGGATCATGCTTACAGGTATATTTCCTTCATAAACTCCATTATATACACACACTTTGTCATACATATAATTGTTCATACCTGTTCATGTTTGTTCATACTTGTTCATGTTTGTTCATATGTGTGATATGTGTGCTTGTTCAACTTAGTACAACACTAGGTTCCCCATAGCCTCCTATTGGGCTTCGTGCAAAGAATCTCCACTAGTTTAGGTTAGGACATAGAGTATGGTTTCCCGGTGAAATCGCTCTAAGAGCTCAGACCAACTATACCATGCCTCCCCTTGGGCTTTGTACAAACGAGTGACCCTCCCATAGCCTCCTCTTGGGCTTACAATGCAAGGACCCTGGATTGTCCCTCCCATAGCCTCCTCTTGGGCTTACAATACAAGGACCCTCGGATAGCCTCCTCTTGGGCTTCGTACAAGGACCCACGGGCTTCTTATAAGCACCCCAATATCCAAAACAAATACCCTAGGAGATTAGACATTTATCATCTCTATGATAGGAGTATCTCTTCTATATCATCACAAACAATCAAACTTATCAATCAAACCTTTTTTGCCACAAGGCTGGCTAATCAATCAAACCTTTTTTGCCACAAGGCTGGCTAATCAATCAAACCTTTTTGCCACAAGGCTGGCTAATCAATCAAACCGTTTTGCCACCATACTGGCTGATTAATCAAAGTTTTTTTGTCACAAGGCTGACTTCATTGAAACTTTTGCCACGAGGCTGGCTGATTAATTAAAACTTTTTGTCACAAGGCTGACTTCATTAAAAGTTTTTTCCACAAGGCTGGTTAAACAAAAACATCTTTATCATTCTAAGCGCCATAAGTGGCATGGCCCCGGGCTTATAATGAAAAGATTTTCAAACAAAAAAATCAAACAGATGTATGTGATGATATAGATTAGATACATCGAACATTTAGATGACATTTGTCTCTTATCCTTTGCTTCCACTAGCATAAGTGGGAACTACGATTGCTCTGACTTTCTCAACATCCCTTTGAGAATACGTAGGCACAAGGTCGATCCTTGGCGAGCAAAAAAAAAACAAAAAAAAAAACCATTTAAACCTTAGCACCCGTAGACCCCGAGCTACAGATGCTCTGATTCCCTCTAGGGGATATGTATGCAGAGGATCGCGATGATCTTTGCGAGCATAATCAAACAAACACCTTAGGTCCCACCTATTTCACAAGAACCTCCACCCTAACAAGAATGGAATAAATAAAGCAAAGAAACCTATAGAGTACTATAGATACGTTGGGTGCTAATACCTTCCCTTCGTATAACCAACCCTCTTACCCAAGATCTCTCCCCCACTTTTAAGGTTATTGCAACTTTTTTCCTTTTCCTCTTTTGGAAACAATAAAAAGTTTGGTCCGTACAAAAGAAAAATCATTTTTTGAGCACTCGAGCCCAAAGAAGGCATCAGGTGTCTCATCCAAAATAAAGACAACGATTTTTCCCCGCGACAATATGGAGCTACAATATCCCCCTATTGATGCTTGACAAGCTTTCACTTGTAATTGAGTTGACTTTATGCTGGAAGGAATGCTTGTGCTCCTCCTGAAACATTGCACACAAACCACAACGTAAAATTCATAAAACCAACCATAGACTCGTTACAACTTCTCCCCTTTTGACAACATCAAAAAGAGATACCAGTTTCCATAAGTCTAATCCAAAAACAAACAACCTTCAAAACTAATTCCAAAAGAACAAATGAGTTAAGAAGAATGTACAAAAACTTAGATCAGAT
Source organism: Vicia villosa (assembly GCF_029867415.1). NCBI lineage: Eukaryota > Viridiplantae > Streptophyta > Magnoliopsida > Fabales > Fabaceae > Vicia > Vicia villosa. The sequence continues at coordinate 150,389,032 of NC_081180.1, forward strand.
ACAAATATGAAGATAAACATGCTACATGCATCAAAATACAACATAGACATTCAACAACAATATTCAATCAACATCATATAATAGTGATCAAAACACAAAGTAAAGGAATACATTAGAAACTTAAATAATCCATGAACAATTATACAAATGCTCAAATGCACATAATTAGTACTACACATTTAAAAGACTTAAATGCAAAAAAGATCAATCAAAGACATGTTGAAGGAATGAATGAGCAAAATAGAGAGATAAATGTAACACCTCAATTTTTGATTTATTGATTTAATTTGAATTATTGATGTATTTATATATTTAATTTAATTATTATGGATGGTAATTAAATAAATAAGAGTGGTAGGGATGTATGTTCGTGAGATGGGAGTGTTGATAGAGAGTAGAAGTTGGTTAGAATAATTTAGAATTAATTAGAATTTTTTTAATAATTAAATAAAAATAGTTTATTTGATTAAATTGAGAAAATAAAAAGTTTAGGCTTAATTTGAGAATATTAGGAGATTTTAATAAAATTAGAATTATTAATTAAATTAAAATCTTGGGAATTTGGAGAGATTAGTAATTTTATGGATTAATTAAATAAAAATAATTGATAAAATATGAAGGGTAGAGATTTTAATGGAATTAAAAGGAGAATATAGATATTAAGTGATTGTGAGAATAAGTGAGGGATAATAGAATAAATAATTAAATAATTAATTGTGCCGATGTTGTGTTAGCATAAGAAATAGTGAGGTTGTTGTTGTTAAGCCCAATAGTGAGGTAGAAGTCAGTAAGGGATTAACTGAAAATAAAAGAGAAAAGAGAGTTAGGAAGAGGGAAGTTGGACAGAACCTGATAAAGAGAAGTTATCATAGAAGAGGAGAATAGGCAAAAAGAGGCTAGAGCAAGGAATCCATTGTAAGAGTAGGGAATCACCAATTTAAGGTAAGGGTGGGGTTCTAACTCTCTAAGGATTGGTATGATGATAAGTAGATTGGAATGGGTTTTCATTTCTATGTTGATGTTCTTAGGTTTGAATAGGAAATCCATAGAACTGATAATTGATGCATGTTTAATGACAATTACTTGTTGCTATGTGATGTATATGTCTTGTATGGTTCCTATCTTGTGAAATTGGATCTTGTTGTTGATTTTCACAAAATTCCATGTTTTGACCGTAAATCCGGTGTCGAAAGTGACATCGTAGAATTGTGTTTTTTTGATCCCAATCGATGTTATATGAATAGAGGAACATGAATATATGATTCTTTCATAAACCGGGTTGTCTAGGATGGGTTTTTAGGGGAAAAAGTGGCTTGGACAGTAGCTGGTTGTAGTAGTTTCTTCATAATCGATATTTTGCCTAGCAAGCTAAGGGCGCTTAGCGAGACCTGGAAGAAAAGTTTTATATTTTTCAAAACTGAATCGGGTCCTGTATACTAATGATTTATCATGAGTTTTAGTGAATTTTCCATAATTTTATGGAATCGTTTGAATGGTCTTTGAGCCAAGTTTTATGAAAGCCGAATGCTTGAATTTTCTAAGTTTATGCAATGGAATGGATGATTGTTTGAGAAAGACATCTCGAATCTTGTTTACTGATTGTTGTTTATAAGCATATGATGTGGTTGTATGACAACGATAAGGTGATGGCCTATATTGGCTTTTGTAGAAGGCTTATGCCTTGTGGTTGCATAATTATGTTATTACAAGTTGGTGTCGCATACATTGCATTGTTGAGAGCTTATGCTCTGTTGTTGGCCTGGATTAGCAAGTTGTTGTGGGTTTATGCCCTATTGGTGCCTCTATTTATTGGAATTATGTTGAGGTCTCATGCCCTTTTGGTACCACATGCATCTGAGTCGATATTTGTCTCATTGCATTTTATAACCAATGAAGTGATAATAAGTTGTTTGTGTTGAATACTTGCATTTTAAATGTTGATGGATGATGATAGTTTTGTGAAGTAGGTGAGATGTGTATGACCTTATTCTTCATATGCTTGTTATCATATGTTTTTTTAATATTGTTATGATATCTCACCCCTTTTGTTTAAATGTTACCTCTACGTGGGTAACATGCAGGTGACCAGGAGTGAAGAATGGTTACCTTCAGTTAGTCCGAGTTGGCATCGTTGCTCTGATACTTAACACTAGGGGGGATGAATGCTTATTGTTTTCTTTGCTGGGTTATAAATAATTGTTGAGGCCTTATTAGATTTTGATGTTGGCAATTGCTGAATTAAGTTGTTATGTTGGTTTTAAATTGAAACATGAATATTTTTCCACTGCATAATAAAAGCTATTTTGAAGACTATGTTATTTTGATTGGTTCATCTAAATTAAATGTGTTATGTATCTGTTAATAGTTGCGAGCAAATGCTTATGTTTTGAAGAATGTGACATCCTAGTTTTATGAAGAATATTTTAAATGAAATTTTTACTCTGATTTTATTATTATTCATCGGAGTAAATTAGGGTGTTACATTAGTGGAATCAAAGCAGGTCGGTCCGTCAGGCCGCGTTATCGAATCAGTAGTGTTGTTTGACAATCAGATATTGTCACTTTAGTTTCTAACTATTGTTTGCTGCCGGTGCGGGACAAAAGATGGCTGGAAGAAATGATATTGTGATTGTTGCCGCCTTGAAAGCGATGGCTCAAGCTATGCAGAATCATCCTAACGCTGGTGCGAATGATGAACCCCACAGCTTGGCAACTTTCCAGAGGGAGAATCCGTCTACCTTCAAGGGCAAGTGTGATCCTGATGGGGCACTAGCATGGCTCAAGGAGATGGAAAGGATTTTCTGATTGATGGACTACTCTGTAGCGCAGAAGGTACGATATGGTACCCATATGTTGGCGGGAGAAGCTGATGACTGGTGGTTAGTGTTAGAATAAGATTTGTTCTGATCAATATTCTATGTTTTTATGATAACATTATATATGAATTTTGTATAAGACAATGTGGTACTCTAATCCTTTGCATTTTCCATTTCAGGAAATACATAAAGAGTATGCACTACTCAGCGCTCAGAAGCACGTACTCAGAAGGTTCTAGATGGCTACATCAGAACATGATCTGGCAAGACATCAGAAGATGGTCAAGCAGAATCAAAACATGAACTATGAAGCATCAGAAGAACATGAAGTTAGAAGTAGAAGCACTGAAGTTCTGAATGGTATCACGCTCAAGCTCTTCAAAGTCAGAAGACAAGAAGATGCTCTGCACCAAGCTGATTGACTCTTATAATCAAACGTTATTATCTACAAATCTGAGTTCAGAAGCAAGTACAAGATGACAGGCTATTAAGTCTAATCTCTGACTGACAAAAGGAACGTTAGAAGCTACAAAAGGTAAAGTCAGTAAAAGCAACAAAAGCATGGCTCGAGGTAGTTGACAAAAGTGTGAAACATTAAATGCAAAGTTGTACTATTCATGCAAAGCATTAAATGAAACCCAACGGTAATCTTCTCTCAACGCCTATATATAGAAGTTCTGATCAGAAGCAGCAAACAGAACACTTGTGCAATATACCAAAACGCTGTCAAATTCAAAGCTCACAAACTTCATCTTCAACCTCACAAACTCTTGTAATATTTAGTGAGTGTTAAGCTTAGAATTTAAGAGAAATATCACTGTTGCGATTATAGATTTATAAGAAGCAAACTTACTCTTGTAAACATTATTTTACATTGTTTGTAAAAGGTTCCTAGAGTGATCAAGTTGTGATCAGTAGACTCTAGAAGACTTAGAAGTTTTCTAAGTGGTGATTTCCTAGAGTGATCAAGTTGTGATCTGTATGCTCTAGAAGACTTAGAAGTTTTCTAAGTGGATAACTGTCATACCCCAATTTTTGACCTAAGATACCACCTCATATCATCTGCATATGCATCATTTGCATCTCTAACAAATTGCATAGCTTGTGTTTGCTACTTGTGACTCAGCAGGATTTAATCAGGAAATCACTCATCAATACAAGTAACAATCAATTAGGGTTTTGTTCTCCCTTCATTTCAAATGAATCATCTTCATCAACAATCAACATTTGGTCCTCAGAGATCCATCTCAACAAGCTCAGAGGCTCTGAATCAATCAGATTAGGGTTTTGACTGAAGATAGCATACTCCTGACTTTTGCTCAGAGATTGACATAATGACTTGGGACATGACCTCAAGACCCCAAGTGCATCATTTTGACTTAATCCATTGGCTCATAACATCTTCTGCACAAAGATTGATCAGACAAATCCTCCGATCAGGGTTTTGAACTATCAGGGACTGAAATCAGGGATCACATTTGGGAAACCCTAAAAACCCCAAGGAAGTCAATCAAAGGTTTCAATCATCCTCAAATAATCCCTATGACAATATCCAATGGAGATTACATCTCAATTCAAGATCCACAGTCATCAATTTCATCAGGTCGACAATTAGGGTTTTTGACCTAATTCACTGAACCACTGACTTTTTAATCAGGACATGGTGCTACAACTCAAATTATGATTCAATATCCTCAAATGCTTCAATATGATCCATTCATACTATTCATTTGATGAGGATAGCTTGTTTCATTTGAAATCTCCAGAAACGCGATTCGTCTGAAAAAGTCAACTCAACAAGATCACCATTGACTTTTGGGGAATTTTGGTCAACCATGACTTTTGAAGTTTTGAATCATCAATATATGATATATGAAGTCATTTGATCAAGAAAAATCAAGAAAATCAATCAAGAATCAAAAAGTCAAAGTTTGACTTTTCATACTTAGAAAAATTTCTAAGTGTTTTTCATGGTTTTTTCCAAACTTTGAAAGGGAATTTCTCAAAATTTCACCTACAAACTGAAAAAAACTTCCAACATGAAAGTTGTAGATTTTGATCCAATAAACAACTTTGACACATATAAATTTTTTCCATAAGATCAACCATTTAAGAGATATGGTGCTTCAAAGTTGGTACTTTTTGAAAAATCCACTTAAAACTTCATTTTTCTCAAAGTTCATGGATCTTTTTCACCCACTTCCTTAAGGATCTTGAAGAAACTTTCAACTAGGGTTTTGAAGTGTGTAACATGAGCTTTCCAAAATGTCCAAGAGCATGAAAAAATATGGAGTGTAGCTATGGTTTTGAATTTTGACATTAGTGACCATTTCACTTGAAATTTCAAGCCATTTTTGCAAAGTTATGAACCAAATTGCCAAATAATGCAAGTAATGATGCATCAAGACAATAATTGAAGATATTTTCTGATTAGAAGATCAGAATGGAAGAGGATAAGAAGCTTGAAGTTTAACCATGGTTTGGTCACTTTAACCATTTTGCATTAAATGTAAAAGATTCCTTTTTATCTCTTAAGCCAAATCATCAAACTTTGATCAAGTTGCAAAGCTCTGAGTTCAGAATGTTTGGCCTATAAATAGAGGTCATTACCTCATTCAAGTTCACACCAAAGTCTAACAAATTATAGGCTTTCTCTTTCTTTCTTAGAATGCAAGTTTCTTAAGTTTCAAAGAGGTAAAATGCTCAACCTCCAAACCCTTGAATTTCTGACCAAAGTGATGCTTCCCACAAACCACAAACATCATTTGAAACTTGTTTGAACCATCCATACACCCCAAAAACACCTAAAACTCAAAATCACTACCTCACTTTCCAAATATGCATAACATGAGACTTATCATGCCAATTTTCATTTAAGCTCATTTCTGACCAAGTTAATCATCCAAACACCATCCATGTACCATATATGAACTATCCCAATCATCATCCATGATCTGAAACATCAAAATCATCAAATTTGATCCTCACACCATAGCTCTGCAGATCGGGTTCCATGAACTTGCTCAAATGAATTCAATTTGTTCCAAGCATTCAAACATGTTCCATAAGGTCCATTGATGCTGTCCAGACCAAGAAACAACAACTGGAACTTCTCACTTGCAGAATTCGATTCTCACTTTTGCCGTTTTTGAAGGTAAGCTACTTGAACTTCAAACTCTATGAATCATGCATCATGAATGAAATATGAACATACCATCTCATTTCTGCACACATGAGGATCATTAACCCTCAATCAATTGCTATTTATCTTGCACATACACGATTTCATGATCAATCTCAGAATTAGGGTTCTTCGTGTTCATCAGAGAATTAATCATCTTAGAGCAAAAATAAATGAAATTAAAGGTCATCATCATGTTCCTCATCCAAAACCGAGTGAGATAGACCCTTTGATCGATCAAAACAACACAGTTTTGAAGAATTTTGAAAATCAGTTAGGGTTGTGTTCTTGGCGCGTTTTTTTGGTTCAGAAAATTCAAATTGTTGTTTTAAAATATATTGAACTGGAAGCGTATGTATTACAAGCCACAAGCGTGGCTCAGTTGGCAAGTGTTTTGGCTGGTGAGAGAGAGGGCGTGAGTTCAAGCCCTATTGGAGACAAAACCAATTTTTTGCAACCTATTTTCTTTCATTTTTTAACAAACTTTAACCATTCATTTAACCAATCAAAATTCATTATTTTCACTTCATTTTTTTTTACACTCTTTATTTAATATACATATTTTGACAATGTTAAAAAAAATCACAAAAAAATATTTATTTGATACATTTTTAATTGGTTTTAAAATGACTTGTTTTTAAGTAATTTTAATACTTTTAAATATTATTTTTCATTTGATTTTCAAATTTAATCACTTGTAAATATTTTTTGAAGCAAACCCTAATCATCTAAGTGTTAATTGAAGACAATCTTCTTGTTTATCTCGATTAAATTGATTTCTTTCAAAATTCAAATCGTTTTAAAAAACGAGCGATCCCGATTCCTTTTCAAAAACGGTAAACCATTTCTTTTTGATTTTCAAAGGAAACTATTGATTAAATCTTTTTAATTGATCAATTGATTTTCAAAACGATGTGGGGCCTCTCGAATATTAGAGAGTATAAGTCCCTTTCGTCTTTCTTTGTACAGTTTTTGTTTTAACAGAAAACTTTTTCCAAATAAACTTCCAAACAGTTTTTTTAACAAACAAATCTTTCAACTCTTTTTTAAACCATCCACCATGTTTTATGAAAATAAAACATGGGCCTCTCGAATATTAGAGAGTATAAGTCCCTTTCCTTTTCTTTATACAGTTTTTCTTTGTACAGAAAACTCTTTCAAAACAAATCTTCAAACCGTTTTTTCAAACAACGCGTCTGTAAATAAACAGTCAACCATGTTTTGTAAATAAAACACGGGCCTCCACGTAGGTATAAGTCCCAAGCCCTTTTGTACATACCCACTCTAGTACATGAAATTAGGTATTTCATTGTACACCCGTTTTGTACATACCTCAATCATTTGTTTTAACTTTTAACAAACCAAAAATGAAGGTTTCTTTAAATCTTCCCAAAAATACCATGGGCCTCCATGTAGGTATAAGTCCCAAGCCCTTTGTAGATACCTGTTTACATAGCTTTGAATAAACTCAAATGGACCTCTCCCCGAGTGTGAGTCCCGAGCCCCCGTGTATACAAATGGATCATGCTTACAGGTATATTTCCTTCATAAACTCCATTATATACACACACTCTGTCATATATGTATAATTGTTCATATAATTGTTCATGTACTTGTGCATATTTGTTTGTACTTGTTCACATTTGTGATTATGTTATATGCTTGTTCAACTTAGTACAACACTAGGTTCCCCATAGCCTCCTATTGGGCTTCGTGCAAAGAATCTCCACTAGTTTAGGTTAGGACATAGAGTATGGTTTCCCGGTGAAATCGCTCTAAGAGCTCAAACCAACTATACCATGCCTCCCCTTGGGCTTTGTACAAACGAGTGACCCTCCCATAGCCTCCTCTTGGGCTTACAATGCAAGGACCCTGGATTGTCCCTCCCATAGCCTCCTCTTGGGCTTACAATGCAAGGACCCTCGGATAGCCTCCTCTTGGGCTTCGTACAAGGACCCACGGGCTTCTTATAAGCATCCCCAATATCCAAATCAAATACCCTAGGAGATTAGACATTTTTCATCTCTATACTAGGAGTATCTCTTATATATCATCACAAACAATCAATCAATCAAACTTTTTTGCCACAAGGTTGGCTAATCAATCAAATTTCTTTTTGCCACAAGGCTGGCTAATCAATCAAACTGTTTTACCACCGTACTGGATGATTAATCAAAGTTTTTGTCACAAGGCTGACTTCATTGAAACTTTTGCCACGAGGCTGGCTGATTAATTAAAACTTTTTGTCACAAGGCTGACTTCATTGAAAGTTTTTGCCACAAGGCTGGTTAAACAAAAACATCTTTATCATTCTAAGCACCCTAAGTGGCATGGCCCCGGGCTTATAATGAAAAGATTTTTAAACAAAATCAAACAGATGTATGTGATGATATAGATTAGATACATCTAGCATTTAGACGACATTTGTCTATTTTTCTTTGCTTCCACTAGCATAAGTGGGAACTACGATTGCTCTGACTTTCTCAACATCCCTTTGAGAATACGTAGGCACAAGGTCGATCCTTGGCGAGCAAAACAAAACAAAAAAAACCATTCAAACCTTAGCACCCGTAGACCCCGAGCTACAGATGCTCTGATTCCCTTTAGGGGATATGTATGCAGAGGATCGCGATGATCTTTGCGAGCATAATCAAACAAACACCTTAGGTCCCACCTATTTCACAAAAACCTCCACCACAACAAGAATGGAATAAAACATAACAAAGAAACCTATAGAGTACTATAGATACGTTGGGTGCTAATACCTTCCCTTCGTATAACCAACCCTCTTACCCAAAGATCTCTCCCCCCACTTTTAGGTTATTGCAGCTTTTTTCCTTTTCCTCCTTTGGAAATAATAAAAAGTTTGGTCGGTACAAAAGAAAAATCATTTTTTTGAGCACTCGAGCCCAAAGAAGGCATCAGGTGTCTCATCCCACTCAAAAGAGGAAACAAAACGGTTTTTCGCCCGCGACAGAAAAATGGCGACTTCACTGGGGACCATCTTTTTATTGTTTCCAAAGAAAGGGTTATTTCTATTTGTTATGTTTTTGTTACATGTGTGGTTCCTTGGTTCTGTTACTGGTGTGATTCTGTTACAAGTGATACATTATGGACAAATCCTAACCCGGATTAAGTACACATAAGAATTAGGTGGAGGGTATAGTCATGTATGGCATACAAGGAGTTCAGTCCTTAAAAAGTCAGCATGAGAATCCTTCCGCTCAGTGGAGGTTCCTTGTTTGTAGTATATGTTTAGCAAGTTCAGTTGCGAAGACATTATTGCTTTCATTGAACTGTAGAAGCTGAGTTGGCTGTAGAACCCCAACCCATCCTGGCCTTATTAGGACGTGGTGCAGAAACGATCCAGGTGAAGACTTGGATAGTTGTCATGCGGAGAACCACACTCAGACGAGTTTTTCTTGAGAATATTTCTAGCTCACAAGTTCAGTTGTGCAAGCCGGTAATATCCGAAAGAAGAATGTAGACTCTGACGTATCAGTAGAACATGTTTTGCAGGTGATAAACCCTAGTACTATCCCATGTTTGGTTCTCTGACCTCATGCTCGTGACGCTGGACCTTTGAACCTATGTGTACTATGTTTGAATTACCATGTTTGTAGTACCATGTTTGCGTTACCATGTTTGAACTACCATGTTTGCTTTACCATGTTTGAATATGTGGCATCCACGCATCCATGCATTCATACATTCATTAAAAAAACCCATCTTTTTCCATAAAAACATGATTTTTCCAAAAATTTTAGAGAGTTTTCTTTGCAAACATTATAGGATTAAGTTATGGAGTGGGTAAAAAGGCATACCAAAAAGTATGATTTCAAAATGCCTAATGTGGAAAGGCTGAAAGAGTTAGCATCTTCTGTACAAAATCCTTCTGATTTTAGGAAAAGCCATGGAAAGCTTTTGCCTATCTTGAACACTCATGTTGATGAAGGACTTCTCAAAACTCTGGTTCAGTTTTATGATCCCGTCTACCGGTGTTTTACCTTTCCAGACTATCAGTTGGTACCAACCTTGGAAGAATACGCCGATCTTTTGGGTATTCCTGTGTCTGACAAAATACCTTTCAATGGTTTGGAAGCCATTCCTAAGTCACCAGTCATTGCAGCAAGTATCCACTTGAAGAAATCTGAAATAGAAAGTAATTGGACTACCAAAGGAAATTTTCCGGGTTTGACTTCGCAGTTTCTAATAAAGAAAGCCTTTGATTTCATTGACACTGGTAGCATGATAGCTTTTGAAGCTGTATTAGCCTTGCTCATTTATGGGTTGGTTCTGTTTCCCAACGTCAACGACTTTGTTGATATCAACGCCATAAAGATCTTTCTGATTGGAAATCCTGTTCCGACTTTGCTTGGTGACACGTATTTCTCTATCCATCATAGGAATCGCCAAGGCGGTGGACTCATTGTATGTTGTGCACCTCTTTTGTACAAATGGATTGTTTCACACTTACCTAAGTCCCCTATTTTCACGGAAAACCGAGAAGGTTTACGTTGGCCTCGAAGACTTATGTCTCTTGCTAATAATGATATTCATTGGTATACCTTGGCTCGCTGTGGTACAGAAACCATTGATAGTTGTGGGGAGTTCGCCAACGTACCTCTCATTGGCACACAAGGAGGAATTAACTACAATCCGGTCCTAGCCCGACGACAACTCGGATATGCAAATTCAGTTAAACCAATTGGTCTCGCAGTGGAATGCTACTTTTACCGAGAAGGGGAGGATCCTCAAAGGTTGAAGACAAGAATGGTGAGAGCTTGGTACGACGTCCGAAGAAAAGAAAAAGGTGGGGAAAGAAACTGCATTGCTACAAACGCCTATACCTGCTGGGTAAAGAAAAGAGCAAAGGAGTTTCAAATGCCTTATGATTATGAAAAACCCATGTTCCCTGTGGTGTCTCAACTACCCAACATTCCCATTGACACTACGGAAGAATACCAAGAGATTTTAGCCAAGATGAGGTTAGAAAAAGACGCTTGGGAAGAAAAGTTTCGTAAAACTGATGAGGAAAATAGAAAGTTGAAGAAAAGAGTGAAAGATCACGAAGAAACTCTCTATTATCAAGATGGATGGCTCATGAGCAAAGATGAGAAGATTCGTCGAAAAGATGCCGCAATCAGAAGATACATCAAAGAAAGCAAGAAGAATCTTGAAGCCTCGACAAGCAACGCTCCGACTCCTGATGATTGGAAGAATGTTGTCGACAAACTGAGAGCTGAAAAGGCCGAGTTGAAAGCTTACTATGGGAAAGAAATCATGAAGCTCAAGCTGCACAATGCATTTGGTTCTTCATCTGATGAAGATGTTTAGGATTTGTTTAGATTTTCATTTATCATTTGCTTTTGTAAGGAGCTACGCTCCAATGTTGTAACATTTCCCATTATTGCAAAAAAAAAAAAAAATATATAATGAGTGAATAAAAGATTTGTTTATGTTCCAATGTTTGCAAGGAAATAATCTTAAAAAATGTTTGGAAAAATCATAAATTTCTTTTTGCATACATCATTCTGCATATCGAGTCTGTTGTATAGAGTCTCATCTTTTGGATCTTTCTCCATTAGATCGTCAAGCTGTCGCGTCTCAAAGTTTCTCGACCGCGCTCGCAATCAGATCACAGATACAATACTCGTTCGAACAGAAGAAGAGTAATGGAACACTCTGAACAAGAGAATATTGAGCTCCGTGGTACAGTGACCACCCTTCAGGAAAAGTTGGAAAGTCTCACTACTCTGGTTGACTCTTTAATGGCCGCACAGAATCAGCCGCCGCCACCCAACAGTCAAGCAGCGGTAACATCTGAAGTCACTACTCCAGTTTCTACAGTTGCATTCGGTATTCCATCTTTCTCCATGCCAGAAGGTTGGGGCCCGCCTTTCAGCTTTGGTACAGGTTTCCGCCATAATTTCTCTGGGGTTCAAACAGCTACAACTGAAGCGCCTGCTGCGCAAGGTTCAGCATTTACTCCAAATCAGGGGGTAACTTTTTCTCAAGTCACTATGGCACTTTCTCAACCCACTATGACAGTTCCGACCCCTACGGTTCACACTGTTCCTTATGATGGCAATGAGATTTATCATGATCAGGGTGATAGCACAAATCAGCGTAATCTTGTGGGAGATCTCCAAGAGCAGTTTAACAAGATTCAACTGGAAGTTAAAGCTATCCGTGGCAAAGATTTGTTTGGAAAGAATGCCCAGGAGCTATGTTTGGTTCCCAGTGTACAAATACCAGCTAAGTTCAAGGTCCCAGACTTTGAGAAGTACAAAGGAAGTTCATGTCCACAAAGCCATCTTGTGATGTATGCCAGGAAGATGTCTACTTATGCAGATAATCATCAGTTGCTTATCCATTACTTTCAAGACAGTTTGACTGGTGCCGCACTGAAGTGGTACACAGGCTTGGATAGCACTAATATTCGGACTTTCAATGACCTAGGTGAGGCCTTTGTCCGACAATACAAGTATAACTCGGATATGGCTCCAGACAGAGATCAGCTCCGATCCATGGCTCAGAAAGACCATGAAGCTTTCAAAGAGTATGCCCAACGATGGAGAGAAACTGCTGCTCAGATTAATCCACCGTTAAAAGAAAAAGAAATGACAAAGATCTTCTTGAATACTCTCAGTCCGTTTTATTATGAACGCATGATTGCTAGTGCTCCAAGTGATTTCACCGAAATGGTAAACATGGGGATGCGTCTAGAAGAAGGAGTCCGAACAGGACGTTTGACTAAAGAAGGTGGATCTTCGAGTGGAACCAAAAAGTTCGGAAGTGGTTTCCCAAAGAAGAAAGAACAAAGTGTTGACATGGTATCCCAAGGGAAGCCAAGAGGAAATATCAATCGTCGACAACAGATTGCTGCTATTGCGCCAGTCGTTAATTCAGCACCGAATCCGGGATTTACCCCACAGTTTCAGCAACAACAGCCTCGACCACAGGCTCAGCAGCTGAACAATAATCAGAATCGTGTGCAAAGAGCTCCACAGTTTGATCCGATTCCGATGACCTACACAGAATTGTACCCTGCACTGATTGAAAGAGGCCTTATTCAAACTAAAGCACCACCACCAGTACCTGAGAGACTCCCATGGTGGTACAAAGCTGAGGTCTCATGCCCTTATCATCAAGGAGCACCTGGCCATGATCTTGAGCATTGCATAGCTTTGAAATATGAAGTTCAGAGGTTGGTTAGATCTAATCTTCTCTCTTTCAGAAATTTGAATCCAAATGTGCAAGCAAATCCGCTGCCCAATCATGGAGGGCATGTTGTAAACATGGTATATGGATGTCCTGGTCCATACCGGGTTTATAATATCAATTACTCAAGAGCCAATTTGGTACAAATGCACGCCACTCTTTGTCGGGGGCAGAATTTTCGCCAGCATCAATACGGTTCCTGTAGAATATGTTGTGTAGATCCTCACGGATGTTCAATTGTGAGAAGAGATCTCCAAGTTCTGTTGGATAATGGTACTCTTCAGATCTACCGAAATAGGGATGAAAATGAAGTTAACATGATAGGATGTTATCCGCATGAGCTTTTAGTCTCAGATATCAACTCGGAAATGCCTACAGTTAACGTCATCGTTCCTCATTTCAACATGCCTGAGCGCATGGAAGTTACTTACAACAAGCCGAAGGTTCCTATTGCTCCTTTGATCATTTGTTTACCTGGACCTGTTCCTTATGACTCTGACAAGGCAGTTCCATACAACTACAATGCAACAATGATAAAGAATGGACAAGAAGTTCCTTTACCAACTCTTTCATCTGTCGTAAACATCGCTGATGTAAGTCGTGTAACAAGAAGTGGACGTGTGTATACTCCACTACCTCCAAAGCAGCCTGTTGCTCCTGCAACCAGGCAAAATCCTGTCAATACGCCAGTGGAGAATCCTGAGGAAACTCCTGTCAGTAATACAAACATTGATGTTGGTCAATCCAGTGGAACCAATGTCAATCCAGACTTTGATGAAATTTTGAAGCTTATCAAAAGAAGTGAATACAAGATTGTGGATCAGCTCATGCAGACTCCTTCAAAAATCTCAATACTTTCATTGCTGTTAAACTCAGAAGCCCACAGGGAAGCCCTGATGAAGGTCTTAGATCAAGCTTTTGTAGATCATGATGTGACTGTTGATCACTTTGATGGGATAATAGCCAACATAACTGCTTGCAACAATTTAAGCTTCTGTGATGAAGAACTCCCCGAGGAGGGCAGAAATCACAATCTTGCTTTGCACATTTCTATGAACTGTCAGTCAGACTCTTTGTCCAATGTGTTAGTAGACACCGGATCTTCCTTGAATGTGATGCCAAAGACGACTCTTGCTCGCTTGTCTTACCAAGGAATGCCTATGAAGTTCAGTGGTGTAGTTGTCAAAGCATTTGATGGATCGCGAAAATCTGTTATCGGTGAAGTCAACCTTCCCATGACAATTGGTCCACATACATTTCAAATCACCTTCCAGGTCATGGACATTCAAGCTGCTTATAGCTGTCTGTTAGGACGACCATGGATCCACGAAGCAGGGGCAGTGACTTCTACGCTCCATCAAAAGTTAAAGTTTGTGACAAATGGAAAATTGGTAACAATAAGTGGGGAGCAAGCCTTAATGGTGAGTCATTTATCCAATTTCTCTTTCATCGGTGCTGATGATGTGGAAGGAACTCAGTTCCAAGGTCTCTCTTTAGAAGACGAATCTTCCAAAAAGAAAGCATCAATCTCTTCTTACAAAGAGGCAGTAAAAGTAGTGAAAGATGGAACTACCACTGGCTGGGGGCAAGTTGTGATCCCGACCAAGAATGAAACTAGAGCAGGTCTCGGATGTTCACCAACATTCTCAAACTGCACCAAGAAGGATGAAACCCTTCGTCCGATCAAAGAAACGTTCCATAGTGGAGGGTTCCTTAACCCAATTCCTCAAGAGGTCAATGTCCTTATTGAGGAATGCATCGAAGAAGGTCTACCTGATCCTGAAGAAGAATGGAAATGTTATCTCAATGACTCGGGATACATATCTCAGGAAGAACCATATCCTCCTTCAGAAGAATCCAAAGGCAATGAAACTGAGCCTGTTCCTGCAGAAATATGGGACACTTTGGGACAACCAAGTGGAAAATTTGATTATATGGTGAAATACACTGCACCTGAAAGTTACAAGATTGCGATTGAGGATATCCAACCAACTGGATGGGGAGATTCCTTTGAACATAATAGTCAACCAGAAGAGGCTTATCAGCCCTGTCAATTTTCTCAGCAGCCTGAAGTTACTGAAGATTTCGGATTCGATGTATCTGCCAAGGTTCATAATCCTGAAGATGGTTATTATCACATAAATGCCATTTTTGAAGATGAAGGGGAAGATGGTCCCGCAACTGACTCGGAAAGTGTCGCTGACAATGAGTCTCTTCATCCTGAAGACTGGGAAACACATCCTGAAAATTCTGAAGATTGTGACTCATCTTATGCTCTTCAAGAAGTAGAAGAAGACCGTTTCAACTCTACAAAGAACAAGGTTGACAAACCAGGACCTTCAAATCCTGCTCGACCAGCGGTCAATGTCAATGCTGAAGATAATTCTGGGGAGCATTTTCCTGAATACATAATACACAGAGGAGTTCGTTGCTACTGGAAGGCTGTCGACGTTCCGAATGTTGTTCGCCGCTCAAAGTAATCACCTCGCTGTTATTTTGACCTCCTGCCTTGCCCAAAGCAGAGAGATGTTTTATAGGGCTTTGCTTTTAAATGTTCCGCCCAAATAACTTTGTGTATAGGGCTTTGTTTTAAAAGTTTCCCTCTTTGTCCTGCCCAAGACAAATGAGTTTGTGTTTAGGGCTTTGTTTCAAAAATGAATCATAAATAAAGTGTCATTTTGAATTCCCTACATTATATGTTTTATTTTTGCTTTTTTCTGGAAATGGTAATCCTAAAAAACCAAAATAAAAAAAAAAACTTTCTCAAAAAAATCTGCATACACTCCTGCATTCATAAATTTTCTGAAATAGATATAAATCACATGTGCAGATTTACTATTGATAAACCCATTGAATGCAATAACCCTATGCCCTCTCCCAACTTTGAGTTTCCTGTGTTCGAAGCCGAAGAAGAGGAAGAAGAGGAGATCCCGGACGAGATCTCTCGATTACTTAAGCACGAGGAAAGAGCCATTCTGCCTCACAAAGAGCCTTTAGAAAAGATCAACTTGGGTTCTGAAGAAGACAAAAAAGAAGTGACCATTGGATCGCTGCTTGATGCTGATATCAAGAGTAAGTTGACAGACCTTCTCAAAGAATATGTTGACGTGTTTGCCTGGTCCTACCAAGACATGCCTGGGTTGGATACCAATATTGTTCAGCATTACTTGCCATTGAAGCCAGAATGTCCGCCAGTTAAGCAGAAATTGCGAAGGACTCACCCTGATATGGCTAACAAGATTAAAGTGGAAGTTCAAAAATAGCTCGACGCAGGTTTTCTAGTCACCTCAGAGTATCCTCAATGGTTGGCCAACATAGTGCCAGTTCCGAAGAAAGATGGCAAAGTCAGAATGTGTGTTGACTACCGTGACTTGAATAAGGCCAGTCCAAAAGATGACTTTCCATTACCACATATCGACATGCTGGTTGATAACACCGCTAAGTTCAACGTCTTTTCCTTCATGGACGGGTTCTCCGGTTATAATCAGATCAAGATGGCTCCTGAAGACATGGAGAAGACATCTTTCATCACCCCATGGGGTACCTTTTGCTACAAAGTGATGCCGTTTGGATTAAAGAATGCAGGCGCAACTTACCAAAGGGCAATGACTACTCTCTTTCATGACATGATGCATAAAGAAATTGAAGTTTATGTGGACGACATGATAGCCAAGTCCAGCACAGAAGAAGAACATATTGAATACCTTTTGAAGTTGTTTCAACGACTAAGGAAATATCAGCTTCGCTTGAATCCTAACAAATGTACTTTTGGGGTTAGATCTGGAAAACTCTTGGGTTTCATTGTCAGCCAAAGAGGTATTGAAGTAGATCCCGACAAAGTCAGAGCTATTCAAGAGATGCCTGCACCAAAAACTGAAAAGCAAGTAAGAGGATTTCTCGGACGATTGAACTATATCTCCAGATTTATCTCTCAAATGACTGCTACTTGTGGGCCAATTTTCAAGCTTCTCCGCAAAGATCAAGGGATTGTATGGACTGAAGATTGCCAGAAAGCGTTCGACAGTATCAAAGAGTACCTGTTAGAACCACCAATATTGATTCCTCCAGTTGAAGGAAGACCATTAATCATGTACCTTACCGTGTTGGAAGAATCCATGGGCTGTATGCTTGGGCAACAAGATGAAACTGGTAAGAAGGAGCATGCCATCTATTACCTGAGTAAGAAATTCACAGACTGTGAGTCTCGTTACTCCATGCTCGAAAAAACATGTTGTGCTTTGGCTTGGGCTTCAAAACGTCTCCGCCAATACATGATCAACAATACTACTTGGTTAATCTCCAAAATGGATCCGATCAAGTACGTCTTTGAAAAGCCCGCCTTAACAGGAAGGATTGCCCGATGGCAAATGCTGTTATCCGAATATGACATTGAATACCGTGCTCAAAAAGCGGTCAAGGGAAGCATTCTCGCCGATCACTTGGCGCATCAACCAATTAATGAATATCAACCTCTCAAGTTTGACTTTCCTGATGAAGATGTCTTGTACTTGAAGATGAAAGATTGTGATGAACCGTTACCTGAAGAAGGTCCTGAGCCTGGATCAAGATGGGGCCTAATTTTTGATGGAGCAGTAAACGCTTTTGGCAATGGAATTGGGGCAATCATCATCACTCCCAAGGGTACTCATATCCCGTTCTCCGCCAGATTGCTATTTGATTGCACCAACAACATCGCAGAATATGAAGCTTGTATCATGGGTCTCGAAGAAGCCATTGACTTAAGGATCAAGATCCTTGACATATATGGAGATTCCGCTCTCGTGATCAACCAAATCAAAGACAAGTGGGAAACTTACCACCCTGGCTTGATCCCCTACAGAGATTATGCAAGACGTCTGTTGACTTTCTTCAACAAGGTTGAATTGCATCATATACCTCGAGATCAGAATCGAATGGCAGACGCCTTGGCTACTCTATCTTCCATGTTCAAAGTCAATCATTGGAATGATATGCCTAAAGTCAGAATCACGCGCCTTGAAAGGCCCGCCTATGTGTTTGCAACCGAAGCAGTCATCGATGATAAACCGTGGTTCCACGACATCAAGCGCTTCCTTCAAACTCAAGAGTACCCGCTTGGGGCATCAAACAAAGATAAGAAAACTCTAAGGAGGCTTTCTGGCAGTTTCTTCCTAAATGGAGATGTGTTATACAAAAGAAATTTCGACATGGTTTTGCTTAGATGCGTGGACAGACACGAAGCAGACATGTTAATGCATGAAGTGCATGAAGGGTCCTTTGGAACTCATTCAAATGGGCATGCAATGTCCAAAAAGATCTTAAGAGCAGGATACTATTGGTTGACAATGGAATCTGATTGTTACAAACACGTGAAGAGATGTCACAAGTGCCAGATCTATGCAGATAAGATCCATGTGCCACCGACTCTACTCAACGTTCTCTCATCTCCATGGCCTTTCTCCATGTGGGGTATCGACATGATTGGAATGATCGAACCGAAAGCTTCAAACGGTCATCGTTTCATCTTGGTAGCAATTGATTACTTCACCAAATGGGTCGAAGCAGCATCTTACGCCAATGTTACAAGACAAGTGGTTGTGAGGTTTATCAAGAATAACATCATTTGCCGATATGGTATTCCCAGCAAGATCATTACTGATAATGGTTCAAACCTGAATAACAAGATGATGAAAGAATTGTGTGAGGAATTCAAGATTGAGCATCATAACTCTTCTCCTTACAGACCAAAAATGAACGGCGCCGTTGAAGCCGCCAACAAGAACATTAAGAAGATCGTCCAGAAAATGGTCGTCACTTACAAAGACTGGCATGAAATGCTGCCATTTGCTTTACATGGGTACCGTACTTCAGTGCGTACTTCAACAGGGGCAACTCCCTTTTCTCTAGTATACGGCATGGAAGCTGTGCTCCCCGTAGAAGTCGAAATCCCATCAATGAGAGTCCTCATGGAGACTAAGTTATCAGAAGCTGAATGGTGTCAAAGTAGATACGATCAGTTGAACTTAATCGAAGAAAAACGTATGACTGCTCTATGCCATGGACAGTTATACCAAGCAAGGATGAAACAAGCTTTCAACAAAAAGGTTCGACCTCGTGAATTTCAAGAAGGCGACCTTGTGCTTAAAAAGATCTTGTCTTTTCAACCAGATTCTAGGGGCAAATGGTCTCCTAATTATGAAGGCCCGTATGTTGTCAAAAGAGCATTTTCTGGCGGTGCCATGATTCTTACTACCATGGATGGTGATGAACTCCCACATCCTGTGAATGCTGATGCAGTCAAGAAATACTTTGTCTAAAAAATACAGAAGAACAGCTCGGTAAGTCGAAAACCCGCAAATGGCGACTTAGGCAAAAATGAGCGTCTCGGTGGACTGAAAACCCGAAAGGGCGGTCCAGGCAAAAATTAGAGACAATAAACAGAAAAAATTCATCCTGGTAGATTGAAAACCTGAAAGGGCAATCTAGGCAAAAATTAGGGATTTATGACAAAGTAACTGCATTAGTCTATACTTCGTCACCTGAAAAGTCTGTACTTCATCAAAGGATCTTCAATCAAATCATTATCAATCTGAAGCGACAAGCACAGTTGGAACTCAAAGTTGTTAGGGGGAATAGTGGTTATTGTTTTCAATGTAGCCTTTTCCGCATAATTACCATTTCCAACTTTTGTAAATACTCCATGGAATCACGCCTTTAGCTGATTTCCATCCTATTAAATAAATTTGAGCCTTGTGCCCATTTGTTTGCAATCTCTAATTTCTTTTAGCTTGCAAAATGATGCTTTAATTATGTTATTTACTTTTGAAACAAAAAAAAAAAAAGAAAAAAAAGTTTTAAATGAATTTACTTTCCCTTTTTCAAAATAAAAGCGAAACCTTCCTTTGAGTTGTGAACAACGGAAGGAACATCAGCAGTCTCCGTAGGATGAACAAAAGGATTCTCCCTGAAAATTGTTAAGACAACGGTATTCTGGTCCCAGAAAGAATTTCTGAAGCACTTACCCCTCGAGGTAAAGAAGCTCTTCTATCCCCAGTGAAGAAGCTCTCCTATCCTCAGTGACGAAGATTTTCCATCTCCAGTGAAGAAGTTCTTCCATCTCAATAAGAAAAGATGCTTATCTTCCCCAGAGAAGTTTAAATCACACAGCATCATTCATCACCTGTGTTATCTACACCGTGTTGAAGAACATTTACCAAGTATCTGGTTGTATTGCGACGTTGGTCCGTCTCCAGTATATACTTCTTTGTCTGTCAGTATTGTCAACATGCATGCGACATTCATGACATTCATCATTCATACATATTTGCATCATTTATGCATTCTTGCATTTTTTCAATGTTTGCTCAATATTCACATGTTCAGGATATATCTATCCTCGAAAAAAGAAAAAAAAAGAAAAAAAGAAAAAAAGAAGAAAAAGAAACAAATATGGGCGTGTCATCTCTCCAAGTAGGTTGTCACCCATAAGCAGAAAGAACATTTTGTTTCTCCAGTTCCCCACTGAGATCATTCCTCGTGGAAGAAGGTTGCTTTAGTTTCTCCTCTCCAAAACAAAGGAGAAAATCCCCATTCGAGTTCATTCCTCATGGGTACAAAGTCTTGTTTAACTATTTCTTTCCAATTCATTCTTGGTTAGAACCTTGTCTTTGCCAAAGATTCAAATTCCGATTCCTCAAATAGATTCGTGAAAAAAAAAAAAAAAAACAGACAATAAGCAATAGCCTTATCATCTGAGCGGCTTATGTCTCTTTCAAAAGCTTTTTCCTCTCAAGGAAATCAATCATAAAGACCACTTGACAATCAGGGCCTTATTACTGTTCACAAGGCTGAATAACCAGTAATTTCCCTAGCAAAGTCTCCAGAAATCATTTTATCACTTGGCTGATAATTGATCATGTCTTCAAAAACACTATCACGAGGCTGGTAGTCGGTAACTTTTGTTCTGGTTATATTATTAAACATGTCTATCCCAATGCTGATAGTCGATAATATTAACCGAACCTTTGAAACTCTTTTTACCATGCAGATAGTCGGTAATGTCGATAGGTAAGCTTTTCTTACAAAGCTATCATTCCCCGGTGAAGCATACACTTGCTTTCCCGAAAAGACAAAACGGATTCTCTTCCTAAAACGGATTGAGACATCCTTCCCGATCTCTTTTCCCCAGCGGAGTCAGTTTTGATATCCCTCGGTAAAGATATCCTTGCATCATTCGCAATTTTGGTATCTTAGGTCCAAAATTCGCGTCTTCTGATATTTAAGTCTCTTCCACCCTATCAAAACGAAGATTTTCAATCTTCATGTCTCAGGTTGAAGAAACTTAAATAGGGGCATCTGTCATACCCCAATTTTTGACCTAAGATACCACCTCATATCATCTGCATATGCATCATTTGCATCTCTAACAAATTGCATAGCTTGTGTTTGCTACTTGTGACTCAGCAGGATTTAATCAGGAAATCACTCATCAATACAAGTAACAATCAATTAGGGTTTTGTTCTCCCTTCATTTCAAATGAATCATCTTCATCAACAATCAACATTTGGTCCTCAGAGATCCATCTCAACAAGCTCAGAGGCTCTGAATCAATCAGATTAGGGTTTTGACTGAAGATAGCATACTCCTGACTTTTGCTCAGAGATTGACATAATGACTTGGGACATGACCTCAAGACCCCAAGTGCATCATTTTGACTTAATCCATTGGCTCATAACATCTTCTGCACAAAGATTGATCAGACAAATCCTCAGATCAGGGTTTTGAACTATCAGGGACTGAAATCAGGGATCACATTTGGGAAACCCTAAAAACCCCCAGGAAGTCAATCAAAGGTTTCAATCATCCTCAAATAATCCCTATGACAATATCCAATGGAGATTACATCTCAATTCAAGATCCACAGTCATCAATTTCATCAGGTCGACAATTAGGGTTTTTGACCTAATTCACTGAACCACTGACTTTTTAATCAGGACATGGTGCTACAACTCAAATTATGATTCAATATCCTCAAATGCTTCAATATGATCCATTCATACTATTCATTTGATGAGGATAGCTTGTTTCATTTGAAATCTCCAGAAACGCGATTCGTCTGAAAAAGTCAACTCAACAAGATCACCATTGACTTTTGGGGAATTTTGGTCAACCATGACTTTTGAAGTTTTGAATCATCAATATATGATATATGAATTCATTTGATCAAGAAAAATCAAGAAAATCAATCAAGAATCAAAAAGTCAAAGTTTGACTTTTCATACTTAGAAAAATTTCTAAGTGTTTTTCATGGTTTTTTCCAAACTTTGAAAGGGAATTTCTCAAAATTTCACCTACAAACTGAAAAAAACTTCCAACATGAAAGTTGTAGATTTTGATCCAATAAACAACTTTGACACATAATAAATTTTTCCCATAAGATCAACCATTTAAGAGATATGGTGCTTCAAAGTTGGTACTTTTTGAAAAATCCACTTAAAACTTCATTTTTCTCAAAGTTCATGGATCTTTTTCACCCACTTCCTTAAGGATCTTGAAGAAACTTTCAACTAGGGTTTTGAAGTGTGTAACATGAGTTTTCCAAAATGTCCAAGAGCATGAAAAAATATGGAGTGTAGCTATGGTTTTGAATTTTGACATTAGTGACCATTTCACTTGAAATTTCAAGCCATTTTTGCAAAGTTATGAACCAAATTGCCAAATAATGCAAGTAATGATGCATCAAGACAATAATTGAAGATATTTTCTGATTAGAAGATCAGAATGGAAGAGGATAAGAAGCTTGAAGTTTAACCATGGTTTGGTCACTTTAACCATTTTGCATTAAATGTAAAAGATTCCTTTTTATCTCTTAAGCCAAATCATCAAACTTTGATCAAGTTGCAAAGCTCTGAGTTCAGAATGTTTGGCCTATAAATAGAGGTCATTACCTCATTCAAGTTCACACCAAAGTCTCACAAATTATAGGCTTTCTCTTTCTTTCTTAGAATGCAAGTTTCTTAAGTTTCAAAGAGGTAAAATGCTCAACCTCCAAACCCTTGAATTTCTGACCAAAGTGATGCTTCCCACAAACCACAAACATCATTTGAAACTTGTTTGAACCATCCATACACCCCAAAAACACCTAAAACTCAAAATCACTACCTCACTTTCCAAATATGCATAACATGAGACTTATCATGCCAATTTTCATTTAAGCTCATTTCTGACCAAGTTAATCATCCAAACACCATCCATGTACCATATATGAACTATCCCAATCATCATCCATGATCTGAAACATCAAAATCATCAAATTTGATCCTCACACCATAGCTCTGCAGATCGGGTTCCATGAACTTGCTCAAATGAATTCAATTTGTTCCAAGCATTCAAACATGTTCCATAAGGTCCATTGATGCTGTCCAGACCAAGAAACAACAACTGGAACTTCACACTTGCAGAATTCGATTCTCACTTTTGCCGTTTTTGAAGGTAAGCTACTTGAACTTCAAACTCTATGAATCATGCATCATGAATGAAATATGAACATACCATCTCATTTCTGCACACATGAGGATCATTAACCCTCAATCAATTGCTATTTATCTTGCACATACACGATTTCATGATCAATCTCAGAATTAGGGTTCTTCGTGTTCATCAGAGAATTAATCATCTTAGAGCAAAAATAAATGAAATTAAAGGTCATCATCATGTTCCTCATCCAAAACCGAGTGAGATAGACCCTTTGATCGATCAAAACAACACAGTTTTGAAGAATTTTGAAAATCAGTTAGGGTTGTGTTCTTGGCGCGTTTTTTTGGTTCAGAAAATTCAAATTGTTGTTTTAAAATATATTGAACTGGAAGCGTATGTATTACAAGCCACAAGCGTGGCTCAGTTGGCAAGTGTTTTGGCTGGTGAGAGAGAGGGCGTGAGTTCAAGCCCTATTGGAGACAAAACCAATTTTTTTGCAACCTATTTTCTTTCATTTTTTAACAAACTTTAACCATTCATTTAACCAATCAAAATTCATTATTTTCACTTCATTTTTTTTTACACTCTTTATTTAATATACATATTTTGACAATGTTAAAAAAAATCACAAAAAAATATTTATTTGATACATTTTTAATTGGTTTTAAAATGACTTGTTTTTAAGTAATTTTAATACTTTTAAATATTATTTTTCATTTGATTTTCAAATTTAATCACTTGTAAATATTTTTTGAAGCAAACCCTAATCATCTAAGTGTTAATTGAAGACAATCTTCTTGTTTATCTCGATTAAATTGATTTCTTTCAAAATTCAAATCGTTTTAAAAAACGAGCGATCCCGATTCCTTTTCAAAAACGGTAAACCATTTCTTTTTGATTTTCAAAGGAAACTATTGATTAAATCTTTTTAATTGATCAATTGATTTTCAAAACGATGTGGGGCCTCTCGAATATTAGAGAGTATAAGTCCCTTCCGTCTTTCTTTGTACAGTTTTTGTTTTAACAGAAAACTTTTTCCAAAAAAACTTCCAAACAGTTTTTTTAACAAACAAATCTTTCAAAACCATCCACCATGTTTTATGGAAATAAAACAGGGGCCTCTCGAATATTAGAGAGTATAAGTCCCTTTCCTTTTCTTTATACAGTTTTTCTTTGTACAGAAAACTCTTTCAAAACAAATCTTCAAACCGTTTTTTCAAACAACGCGTCTGTAAATAAACAGTCAACCATGTTTTGTAAATAAAACACGGGCCTCCACGTAGGTATAAGTCCCAAGCCCTTTTGTACATACCCATTCCTGCACATGAAATTAGGTATTTCATTGTACACACCGTTTTGTACATACCTCGATCAGTTTGATTTTTAAACCAAAAATGAAGGTTTCTTTAAATCTTCCCAAAAATACCATGGGCCTCCATGTAGGTATAAGTCCCAAGCCCTTTGTAGATACCTGTTTACATAGCTTTGAATAAACTCAAGTGGACCTCTCCCCGAGTGTAAGTCCCGAGCCCCCGTGTATACAAATGGATCATGCTTACAGGTATATTTCCTTCATAAACTCCATTATATACACACACTCTGTCATATATGTATAATTGTTGTTCATGTACTTGTGCATATTTGTTTGTACTTGTTCACATTTGTGATTATGTTATATGCTTGTTCAACTTAGTACAACACTAGGTTCCCCATAGCCTCCTATTGGGCTTCGTGCAAAGAATCTCCACTAGTTTAGGTTAGGACATAGAGTATGGTTTCCCGGTGAAATCGCTCTAAGAGCTCAGACCAACTATACCATGCCTCCCCTTGGGCTTTGTACAAACGAGTGACCCTCCCATAGCCTCCTCTTGGGCTTACAATGCAAGGACCCTGGATTGTCCCTCCCATAGCCTCCTCTTGGGCTTACAATGCAAGGACCCTCGGATAGCCTCCTCTTGGGCTTCGTACAAGGACCCACGGGCTTCTTATAAGCATCCCCAATATCCAAATCAAATACCCTAGGAGATTAGACATTTTTCATCTCTATACTAGGAGTATCTCTTATATATCATCACATACAATCAATCAATCAAACTTTTTTGCCACAAGGTTGGCTAATCAATCAAATTTCTTTTTGCCACAAGGCTGGCTAATCAATCAAACTGTTTTACCACCGTACTGGATGATTAATCAAAGTTTTTGTCACAAGGCTGACTTCATTGAAACTTTTGCCACGAGGCTGGCTGATTAATTAAAACTTTTTGTCACAAGGCTGACTTCATTGAAAGTTTTTGCCACAAGGCTGGTTAAACAAAAACATCTTTATCATTCTAAGCACCCTAAGTGGCATGGCCCCGGGCTTATAATGAAAAGATTTTTAAACAAAATCAAACAGATGTATGTGATGATATAGATTAGATACATCTAGCATTTAGACGACATTTGTCTATTTTTCTTTGCTTCCACTGGCATAAGTGGGAACTACGATTGCTCTGACTTTCTCAACATCCCTTTGAGAATACGTAGGCACAAGGTCGATCCTTGGCGAGCAAAACAAAACAAAAAAAACCATTCAAACCTTAGCACCCGTAGACCCCGAGCTACAGATGCTCTGATTCCCTTTAGGGGATATGTATGCAGAGGATCGCGATGATCTTTGCGAGCATAATCAAACAAACACCTTAGGTCCCACCTATTTCACAAAAACCTCCACCACAACAAGAATGGAATAAAACATAACAAAGAAACCTATAGAGTACTATAGATACGTTGGGTGCTAATACCTTCCCTTCGTATAACCAACCCTCTTACCCAAAGATCTCTCCCCCCACTTTTAGGTTATTGCAGCTTTTTTCCTTTTCCTCCTTTGGAAATAATAAAAAGTTTGGTCGGTACAAAAGAAAAATCATTTTTTTGAGCACTCGAGCCCAAAGAAGGCATCAGGTGTCTCATCCCACTCAAAAGAGGAAACAAAACGGTTTTTCGCCCGCGACAATAACCATTGTAATCAGTTGGATTAGTGGATTAAATCCTCAGTTGAGGTAAATCACTCTAAGGGGGTGGACTGGAGTAGTTTCGTTAACAACGAACCAGGAAAAAATAATTGTGTTCATTGTTTTTATCTTACAAGTTTTTAAAGTCACACTTATTCAACCCCCCCCCCTTTCTAAGTGTTTTTCTATCCTTCAATTGGCATCAGAGCGCCGGTTCTAGGTGCAAGCACTTAACCGTGTTATTTAAAAGATTTAGGGAGAAAAACATAAAGTCAATATGGTTGAAACAGCTACATCTACTCCTACACCTGAACAAAACAACAATGGTAATGGAAGCAATAGTTTTAATGGCTATAATAGACCACCAGTTTTTGATGGTGAAAATTTTGAGTACTGGAAAGATAGACTCGAAAGTTACTTTCTTTGTCAAGATTGACTCAAAACTTTGGCTATAATGCTCAAGTTAAGGAGACAAAGGCCTTAGAATTAATCTAGAAGTATGAAGCATTCAAGATGGAGGAAGATGAAAACATTGAAGCAATGTTCTCAAGATTCCAGACTCTGACTGCTGGATTAAGAGTGCTAGATAAAGGCTACACCAAGGCTGATCATGTCAAGAAGATCATCAAAAGCTTGCCCAAAAGATGGGGCCCAATGGTGACTGCATTCAAGATTGCTAAGAATCTAAATGAAGTTTCTCTTGAAGAGCTGATCAGTGCCCTGAGGAGTCATGAAATAGAGCTGGATGCAAATGAACCTCAAAAGAAAGGTAAGTCAATTGCAGTAAAATCTAATAATAAAAAATGCACTAACGCTTTTCAGGCTGAAGAAGAAGATTCTGAAGAGTCAGAATCAGAAGAAGAAGAAGAAGAAGATGAACATTCCATGATCTCCAGAAGAGTAAATCAACTTTGGAAGAGTAAGCAAAGAAAGTTCAAGAACTTCAAAAGTTCCAAAAGGCCTGAAAGAGGAGAATCTTCTGGACACAGAAGATCTGACAAGAAGAAGGTGACGTGTTTTGAGTGCAAGGAACCTGGACATTACAAGAATGAGTGCCCAAAGCTTCAGAGGGAAAAGCCCAAGAAGAAGTTTGAAAAGAAGAAAGGACTTATGGCTACTTGGGATGACTCAGACTCTTCTGATCAAGAGTCATACTCTGAAGATGAGCAGGCAAACATAGCGCTGATGGCCACTGTTGATGATGAATCAGAATCTACATCAGACTCAGATTCTGAAGAGGTATTTTCTGAACTTTCTAGAGAGGAGTTAGTTTCTAGTCTAACTGAAATTCTGGAAATCAAGGCTCAACTTAGTATCAAATACAAAAAATTGAAAAAGCTCTTTGAATCTGAAACTAAGAAGCTTGAATTAGAAAATTCTGAACTTAAGGAAAAAGTTTTAAAACTATCTAAAGATGTTGAATCATCTTCTAGTTTAGAAAAGTATATTCCAAGCATGAACAATATTCTTAAGGAATATGACTTGAGTTTCAGGAATTTTTTATCTAGAGGGATTGGCAGAAGTCAGCTAGCCTCTATGATATATGCAGTTAGTGGAAACAAGAGAGTTGGCATAGGATATGAGGGTGAAACCCCATATAAACTTGAATCTGTTGATGAGATGAAAATCATATACAAACCCCTGTATGATCAATTCAAGTATGGCCACTCCCATGATATTAGGCACACGTCACATGCTAAAAGTTTCCACATTACACACACCAAGAAGCATGTTACACACTCTAGAAAATATGATGTTATTCAGAATAGGGAATATCATGTTGTAACTCCTGTTAATTTTCATGCTAAACCTAAGTTCAATCAGAACTTGAGGAAGAATAACCCAAAAGGACCCAAGAAAATGTGGGTACCTAACGAAAAGATTATACCTGTTGCAGATATCCTTAGCAGCCAAGAAGACAAAGGAAAAAATGTCATGGTACCTGGACTCTGGGTGCTCGCGACATATGACAGGAAAAAGCTCTATGTTCCAAGACCTAGTGCTTAAATCTGCTGGTGAAGTCAAGTTTGGAGGAAACCAGGAGGGCAAGATCATTGGCTCTGGAACCATAAGCATTGGTAACTCTCCCTCTATAACTAATGTTCTGCTAGTTGATGGATTAGCTCATAACTTATTTTCCATAAGTCAATTAAGTGACAATGGTTATGACATAATCTTTAATCAAAAGTCCTGCAAAGCTATTAGTCAGAAGGATAGCTCTATCCTATTTACAGGCAAGAGAAAGAACAACATTTACAAGATTGATCTTCAAGATCTTAAGAATCAGAAGGTTACTTGCCTTATGTCTGTTACTGAAGAGCAGTGGGTCTGGCACAGAAGATTAAGTCATGCTAATTTGAGAAAGATTTCTCAGATTAACAAACTTAATCTGGTCAGAGGACTCCCTAATCTGAAATATAAATTAGATGCTCTTCGCGAAGCATGTCAGAAAGGGAAGTTTTAAAACCTGCATTCAAGTCTAAGAATGTTGTCTCTTCCTCTAGGCTGCTAGAACTTCGGCACGTTGATCTTTTTGGCCCAGTCAAAACAACATCAATCAGAAGGAAGAAATATGGATTAGTCATCGTAGACGACTATAGCAGATGGACGTGGGTAAAGTTCTTGAAACACAAGGATGAGTCACATACAGTGTTATTTGACTTCTGCATTCAGATCCAATCTGAGAAAGAGCGTAAAATCATAAAGGTCAGAAGTGATCATGGTGGTGAATTTGAGAACAGATTCTTTGAAATTTATTTCAAAGAAAATGGTATTGCTCATGATTTCTCCTGTCCTAGAACTCCACACAAAAATGGAGTTGTAGAATGAAAGAATAAGACTCTACAAGAAATGGCCAGAACCATGATTAATAAAACCAATATGGCTAAGCATTTCTAGGCAGAAGCAATTAATACTGCATGTTATATTCAGAATAGAATCTCCATAAGACCTATTCTAAATAAGACTCCTTATGAATTGTGGAAGAACAGAAAGCCCAACATTTCTTATTTCCATCAATTTGGATGTGTATGTTATATTCCGAACACTAAAGATCATCTACATAAGTTTCATTCTAAGGCACGGAAGTGTTTCCTTCTTGGATATTCTGAATGCTCTAAAGGCTATAGAGTATACAATACTGAAACATTGGTTTTGAAGAATCAACCAATATCAGATTTGATGATAAGCTTGGTCTTGAAAAGCCAAAGCAGTTTGAGAATTTTGCATATATAGAATTCTCTAACTCAGACTCTGAAGAACCCAGAAGCAAAGTTTCAGAAGATCAAGTTGCTACTTCATTAGAGAATCTCAGAATTTTTGAAGAGCCAACTATCAGAAGATCTTCTAGACTCAACTCTGCTTACCCAGAAGAAGTGATCATTGGAAAGAAAGATGATCCCAACAGAACAAGAGCCTTCCTTAAGAACAATGCAGAATGTCAATTTGGTCTAGTATCTCTAATTGAAGCCAACTTCTGTTGATCAAGCTCTAGAAGATGCTGACTGGATAATTGCCATGCAAGAAGAACTAAATCAGTTTACAAGGAATGATGTTTGGGATCTGGTTCCAAGACCAAAAGGATTTAACATCATTTGAACTAAGTGGGTCTTCAGAAACAATCTAAGCGAAAAAGGAGAAGTTGTAAGAAACAAAGCCAGACTGGTTGCTCAGGGCTATAGTCAGCAAGAAGGTATTGACTATACTGAAACCTTTGCACCAGTGCCAGGGTTAGAATCTATTCGCTTATTAATTTCATTTGCCACTCAACATAACATCACTCTGTATCAGATGGATGTTAAGAGTGCCTTCTTAAATGGTTATATAGAAGAGGAAGTCTATGTCCATCAACCTCCTGGTTTTGAAGACTCTAAGTCTCCAGAACATGTTTTTAAATTAAAGAAATCATTATATGGCCTGAAGCAAGCTCCTAGAGTTAGGTATGAAAGATTAAGTTCTTTCCTTCTGGATAATGGTTTCACTAGAGGACAAGTGGACACTACTCTCTTCTGTAAAACCTTTAAAAAGGATATTTTAATTTGTCAAATATATGTTGATGATATTATCTTTGGAACATCTAACGCTACTGATCGGTAAAATAGCAAGTGTACTATTTTGCCTCTTGTAATAATAGGGAAAATTCCCCGAATATCAATCTCAGGGACTGCGCAGAAATAATGAGTTCAATTCAAGGTTCAATTAAACAAAAACTTCAATTGGGTTTTGTTTGGTGATTGTCACTTAGCGAAAAGTAAAATAAGTAGTAAATAAAATTGACTTTTTAACAAATATGAGTAACATGCTAGGGATATTGGATGATTGACAATGTAACAACTCTGAAATCTCTATTGCAACACTTATTTTCAATAATCAATTACCGGTTCTTAAGGTTGTTTGATCCTAAGTCCTTAGTGAAAAAACCTTTGATCCTTCATCCTAAACCCTAAGTCCTTAGAGATTTACAATGAAATCAAGCAATTAGTTATCAAGAATATCCGGTTGCTATAAGATATTCCTAGTCCTAGGTAATATCTATTATAGCATATTCTCATGAAAGCATTATCATTGGTGGTCCGCCTAAACAATAATCATAGATCAATTCCAATTTTTCCGAAAGGAAAAGCTTCAAAAACATCAAGAGAAGAAATTAATAATTGAAAACATGATAGTTATCGCAATTGCAAACTCAGAGTCATTACAAAGGGAAATCAGAGCCACCCCCTAGCATTGGGGGGTTTAGCTACTCATAGTAGTCAAAGAAAACATAATAATGAATAAAGACATTACAAGAAATTGGAGGAGATTGAATCTTCAATTGCTTCCAATCATGGAGATCTTCTTCTCTCCCAAACCCTTGCTTTCTCCAATCTTCTATTGTATTCTTTTCTCTAATCTGTCAAAAGTCCATTCTCTCTTGCCCTAAAGTTGTTTTTATAATCAATCTTCCATTCAGGTTGAAACCAAAAGTCAAGAATACCCTTAATGATCCCATTTGAGTGAGGAAACATAGAAACAAAAATTCAGCACGCGCTCATCAACACGGGCCGTGTTGCTGCACACGGGTGCCCGTGTTGATCTTCTGTTCCTTGGCTCAAAAGACACACTTCCAGGCACTTTCTCACACGGGCCGTGTCTGAGAACACGGGTGCCAGTGTAAATCCTCTGTTTTTGGTTCAAACTTGCGTTTCCAGTCACATTTCAACACGGGCCGTGTTGCTACACACGGGTGCCCGTGTGACCTCTGAAATCAGCTTTCCCGGCTTCTTTTCATCCACTCGTGCGCGTCACAAGTTCCTATTTTCACATGCATCAACCTGGCCAAAAACACTAACACTACCAAACAAAGGCACAAAGAAGATATTTTGACATAAACTTTAAACCAACTGCAATGCAATACTACAAATTAGTAAATATGATAAACTTAACTTAAAAAGCAATAAAACAACCGAATGTGTTACCGAGATGATAAATTTGTGTCGGATGAAAGACAAAACTTAATAGAAATGGTGACCGATCACAACCCCAAACTTATCTCATTGATTGTCCTCAAGTAATGTACTGAGACTAAACAGAGGTCACCCACGAATTTCTCTTCTCCACAATACAGCTTGTGTCTTTCGCAACTTGGATTTTTCCTTCCCGATCAAGCTTCTGGTTTCCTGAATCGAACTATCTACCACA
The DNA here is from genome assembly GCF_029867415.1 of Vicia villosa. Lineage (NCBI taxonomy): Eukaryota > Viridiplantae > Streptophyta > Magnoliopsida > Fabales > Fabaceae > Vicia > Vicia villosa. The sequence goes on from NC_081180.1 coordinate 150,421,381, forward strand.
CTTTCACATTAGAGGGCTTCTTTACCTGCAAGCTTTTTCACACTCTCACCAGATCTCTCGAGGTAAAAGTGTTTGCACTCACAGTACCAAAGTATGCAATATCAACTCTTAATTTTGAATCTACTCTATCTTCACTACACAAATAGATTCCACACACTTTATGAGGTCTTTTGGGTTGTAACGAGGCTCATGTACGGTAGGATAGACAAACGAATGGATAACAAAGGGTTTTGGATTCGGCATTCATGTTATTTTTCTCATTTTTGTGCCTCAATAATAACTTGGGGGTTTATTCAACTTTGATTCTTTACTCAAAATTTTTTTATGAGCATGTTTTTCTTTTTTTTTTTTACGCCCTTGCTCTCTTTCTACGAATTGCCACCCCAAACTTAGCTTTTTGCACACTTTATAATTTACAACAATCATGCCGAACAAGGGTAGGAAGTGTGTAGTTACGGATGAACAGGGGTTTAATTCAAACAAAAAGGCTAAGACTCAACGGGGTTCACAAAGGATAAACATAAAGTAAAGGATGGATAGAAAGGCTAAGGGTTAAACAAACAACATGCCTCGGTGTGTGTCCTCATGTTGTGCTATGTCAAAAGAACATACGCAAAATCAGAGTGATAAGGTCATACCTGACTGAACTCTCATGATGATATTTTAGTGTTTGGCCTTTGTACTCTCACCATGTTGGTTATGCTTACAAGCTCTGAAGCCTCCTCGTGTCATGTGGTTTCTTTTCCGACTCGGGTATACCATATAACCATTTCGGTCTGGTGTTACCAAATCGCGTCCAACCTTTAATTTTATCATTTCATGGCTGCATCAACTTCCGGGGTGCCTCGGGAGATCAAGTATGGGGAGTATCTTTCATCCACTAGCTATCAATCTCGGGTTCATCCAACAACTATCTCTCACTCTGTAACACAATGGTATACCAAAGACGCATAGAAATGCTAAAAACAAAATGAAAATAGAAACAAAAGAAATGCAAGAAAACCCCCCCCCCCCCCCCACACTTGAACTAAACATTGACCTCAATGTTTTAGCCCACTGCGGAAAGGACTCACATAGGGTACATCAACTCCAGCTGCCGCTTTCAAGCTTTCACCAGAGAAATCCCCTCTTTATTACCTGAAATAAAACAAAACAAAAAGACAAATTAATTATTAAAAGTGTGGGTTGCCTCCCACAAAGCGCTTCGTTTAACGTCGCATGGCTCGACGGTCCATTACCCTTTATTATGGAGGGTATTTCCTTTTCCAAACCTTGTTGTTTTTCACTTCCGCAACCACGAACTCATGAAGATGAAAAGCATGGATAACTTTTCTCTTCAATTTACTTCCCAAATTCTTCTTGACTTCCTTAGCTTTCTTAGGACTTTTGACAGCTACATAAGTTGGTTCCACCCGAGAGGCTATGCTTGAAACGTTTTCTTGGAGCTGTTTAGGCTTTTTGTATTTTTCCTCACTTTCTGTCATAGCACCAGAAGTTTGATCATTTACAACCGCCCTATGTTTCTTAACTCCTAACATCTTCAAGGTTACTTCTTCATCAAAATATCTCAGTGTTAGTGTCCCTTTTTCAATGTTGAGGTTGCAGCGGCCTATCGACAAAAATGGTCTCCCAATAAGGATAGGAGTTTCTTCGTCTTCCGGAATGTCCATGATGTGGAAGTCAACAGGGAATACAAACTTATCCACTTCCACTAGTACATATTCAGCTACCCCATATGATTTCTGAACGGTGTGCTCGGCGAACCTTAATTGTGTCTTACTTTCACTAATCTTTTCCAATTCAAGCTTTTTGAAAATGGACAACGGCATTAAACTCACACTAGAACCAGAATCGAGGAGTACCTTTTTAAATGTTATATTCTTGATAGTGCATGGTATCGCCACCGCTCCAGGATCTTTCCTCTTTATTGGGATCTTTCTTGCTGATGAGACTATTCCACACTTCTCAGTTTCAGTTTTTGATTCTCCTCCCAGTGATCTCTTTTTCGCCAACACCTCCTTCATAAATTTCTTATACAAGGGCATGTGCTCAAGTGCTTCAAAGAATGGTAGATTTAGCTCTAGCTTTTTGAACAATTTAGTGAACTTCTCAAAGTCTTTCTCTTTTGAATTCTTCTTTGTCACTTTGGAAGGGAAAGGTAGTTTGATCGCCGGTTCAGCCTTTTTCTTATTTTTTTCTTCAACTGGTTTAACCGGTGGTATCACAACTTCTGGCTCTTTTGGATTTTCTCTTATATCCAAATCCACCTCTATTACCATGGGGTCATCTATTTCCTCTTTTTCTTTTTCCGATTCTGCCACTTTCTTACTTCTTGTAGTAACAGCATTAATCTTCTCTTGGTCTTTTGGATTTTTCACAGTTGCGCTCGGAAAAGCACCTTGTGTCTGTAGAGTGAGATGCTGTGCTATTTGATCCACTTGAACTTCTAGATTTTTGATCGAAGCTGTAGTGTTCTTGTGGTTGTTTCTGGTTTCTTCTTGAAACTGAAGACATTGTCCAGCCAATCACTCGATAGCCACTTCCCATTCTGCCTTATGAGGGCCTTGTTGTTGGTTATCTTTCCAAGCAAAATTTGGATGATTCTTCCACCCTGGATTGTAGGTGTTAGAATACGAATTATTTTGCCTCAGGAATTTGATTTCTTCAATCTGCTTGGGAGTAGAAACACAGTATACAGTTTGGTGAGGACCTTGGCAAATTTCACAAATTACAGGTCGAGCTTGTTGGACTTGAGCAACCTGTTGAGTACCTATATTCATAGCCTTTAATCTCTTTTCTACCTCTACAGCTATAGCATCTTCAACCCGAATTTTTGAGGTTTCCAACTTCAGATCAATAACTCTTTCAGGTTTATTGGTACACCTGTCATACAACTCCAAATGCTCATTTGCAGCTATCGCTTCAATGATCTTGATAATTTCGGAGGTTGTTGTGAAATTTGTTGAGCCTCCAGCTGCTGTATCGATCAACTGCTTTGTTTTCATTTTGAGCCCATTCACAAATATCTGCATTTGGTCAGTTTTGTCCATGTTGTGAGTGGGACATGCCACTAGGGTCCTTTTGAATCTTTTATAAGCATCTCCTAAGAGTTCACCCTCCTGTTGCTTGAAATTCAAAATATCATACCTCTTCCTTATAAAGACCGAGGCGGGAAAATACTCATTCAAGAAAGCCTTCTCCATCTCTTCCCATGACGTGATACTGCCTACTGGAAGAGAATATAACCATTCTTCAGCTTCTTCGGCCAAGATGAACGGGAACATTCTCAGCTTCTTTGCCTCTTCGGTATGCCCTTCAATTTTTAAAGTCGTACTCATGGTAAGAAATCTCTGCAGGTGCTTGTTTGCATCTTCATTAACCTTCCTGGTGAAAGGTTTTCTTTCCAGCTGATTTATTGTGCTCGGATGCAATTGAAAATTTGCCACATTTACCGGTTAGTTGACAATTGTTAGTCTACCACCCGGTGTGTTCGTAGCACCATAGTCTCCGAGAAGTCTCTCAGGTGGAGGTGGATTCTCGCCCATAACTTCCTATTCACTTTCAGAATCTGAATGAACTGTCACAACTTCTTCTTCAGATTCCAGTTTCTCTTGACGAGCTTGTCTACGCCTTGCGTGCAAGGTTCTTTCAATTTCTGCGTCAAAAAGAAATTCAGCTGAGGCCTTACCTCGCATACACAGATTAGACAAATATTAGAATTAAAAAAATTAAAAGTGCAGAAAACAAAATTTTAGTCGCAGAGCAACAAAATTCTAATTGAACTCAACTTAAACTCAATATTATGGCAGTCCCCGACAACAGTGCCAAAAACTTGATCGGTAAAATAGCAAGTGTACTATTTTGCCTCTTGTAATAATAGGGAAAATTCCCCGAATATCGATCTCAGGGACTGCGCAGGAATAATGAGTTCAATTCCAGGTTCAATTAAACAAAATCTTCAATTGGGTTTTGTTTGGCGTTTGTCACTTAGCGAAAAGTAAAATAAGCAGTAAATGAAATTGACTTTTTAACAAATATGAGTAACATGCTAGGGATAGTGGATGATTGACAATGTAACAACTCTAAAATCTCTATTGCAACACTTATTTTCAATAATCAATTACCGGTTCTTAAGGTTGTTTGATCCTAAGTCCTTAGTGAAAAAACCTTTGATCCTTCATCCTAAACCCTAAGTCCTTAGAGATTTACAATGAAATCAAGCAATTAGTTATCAAGAATATCCGGTTGCTATAAGATATTCCTAGTCCTAGGTAATATCTATTATAGCATATTCTCATGAAAGCATTATCATTGGTGGTCCGCCTAAATGATAATCATACATCAATTCCAATTTGTCCGAAAGGAAAAGCTTTAAAAACATCAAGAGAAGAAATTAATAATTGAAAACATGATAGTTATCGCAATTGCAAACTCAGAGTCATTACAAAGGGAAATCAGAGCCACCCCCTAGCATTGGGGGGTTTAGCTACTCATAGTAGTCAAGGAAAACATAATAATGAATAAATACATTACAAGAAATTGGAGGAGATTGAATCTTCAATTGCTTCCAATCATGAAGACCTTCTTCTCTCCTTAACCCTTGCTTTCTCCAATCTTCTATTGTATTCTTTTCTCTAATCTGTCAAAAGTCCCTTCTCTCTTGCCCTAAAGTTATTTTTATAATCAACCTTCCATTCAGGTTGAAACCAAATGTCAAGAATACCCTTAATGATCCCATTTGAGTGAGGAAACATAGAAACACAAATTCAGCACGCGCTCATCAACACGGGCCGTGTTGCTGCACACGGGTGCCCGTGTTGATCTTCTGTTCCTTGGCTCAAAAGACAAACTTCCAGGAACTTTCTCACACGGGCCGTGTCTGAGAACACGGGTTCTCGTGTAAATCCTCAGTTTTTGGTTCAAACTTGCGTTTCTAGCCACATTTCAACACGGGCCGTGTTGCTACACACGGGTGCCCGTGTTGACCTCTGAAATCAGCTTTCCCGGCTTCTTTTCATCCACTCGTGTGTGCCACAAGTTCCTATTTTCCTGGCCAAAAACACTAACACTACCAAACAAAGGCATAAAGAAGATCTTTTGACATAAACTTTAAACCAACTGCAATGCAATACTACAAATTAGTAAATATGATAAACTTAACTTAAAAAGAAATAAAACAACCGAATGTGTTACCGAGATGATAAATTTGTGCCGGATGAAAGACAAAACTTAATAGAAATGGTGACCGATCAGTTACACTTGGAAATGAGTTTGTTAAGTCTATGCAGGCTGAGTTTGAAATGAGCATGATGGGAGAACTCAAGTATTTCCTTGGGATCCAGATAAATCAAACTTCTGAAGGAACTTATGTTCATCTGACCAAGTATGTGAAAGAACTTCCGAAGAAATTTAATCTTTCAGAAAGCAAAGAAGCAAAGACTCCTATGCATCCAACGTGTGTTTTAGGTAAGGATGAGGTAAGTAAGAAGGTAGATCAGAAGCTCTACAGAGGTATGATTGGATCTCTTGTATATCTTACTGCTTCTAGACCTGATATTTTATTCAGTGTTTGTCTGTGTGCTAGATTCCAATCAGATCCTAGAGAATCTCACTTAACTGCTGTTAAGAGAATTCTGAGGTATCTGAAAGGTACTACTAATGTTGGTTTAGTCTACAAAAGATCTAAAGAGTACAACTTAGTAGGATATTGTGATGCTGATTACGCTGGAGATAGAGTTGAAAGGAAAAGTACTTCTGGAAGTTGTCAATTTTTGGGAAGTCATCTGATCTCCTGGTACAGCAAGAAGCAAGCTACAATTGCCCTCTCTACAACAGAAGCAAAATATGTTGTTGCTGCTGGATGTAGTACACAGATGCTCTTGGTGAAGAGTTAGCTAGAAGATTATAAGATATATGAGAGTAACATTTCTATCTTCTGTGATAATACTTCTGCTATTTGTTTATCTAAAAATCCAATTCCCCTTTCCAAAGCTAAACATATTGAGATTAAACATCATTTCATTAGGGACTATATTCAGAAGGGTGTTCTATCTTTAAACTTTGTTGATGCATACCATCAATGGGCTGATATATTTACAAAACCCCATGCTGAAGATAGGTTTAAATTCATTCTGAAGAAAAATATCAGTATGGATTTATGCCCCAGAGTGAAAGGATGAGAAGTTCTGATATATGGATTAGATTTGAAATGATTATTTATTTTCTTATCAGATGTTCTGAAAATGTTGATCAGTTAGATATTCTGATTCTGTTATTGCTAACATTTCATATGTCTAAGTTGATTCAGAATCTCTTTTAAAGCAAAACAGCTGTTATCAGCTATTATAGAAGATGAACACGTGTTCACTCTAAAGGGACAGGCATGCGTGCAGTTGATGAGACGCCGCCCTAGGTAACTGTGCAAATCATTTCAAATATCACGTTTTACCCTAACGTCACTCAACATTAAATTCTAATTGATTCAAACTCTGTAATCTCTTTCATTCAGAATCATATTGCATATCATTTCAAATCTGCGTCTATATAAACACATCTCTATATCATTTCATCTCTTTCCATTCATCCTCATTGTTCTTTATCTGTGCTTTTTCGTCTCCTTCTCTCTCTCTTTTCATAAACCCTAGTTACAAAACCTAGTAATCTTAGTGTGAATCAATGGCTTCTTCGTCAAATATTCAACGCAAGGTCTCATCTTCAAACCAAGTTCAACAAAAGAAATCCGCAAACACTCCTTTGAAGACTTGTTTGATTCCTTATGACGAACTAGAGGTTCTCTGTGAAACTATGGTGGATTTTGAAAATCTTATGGCTCATGATTTTAAAATCAAAACTGGAATGCTAGTACAAGGATGGACAAACTTCTTTGAACGGTTGATTGGATCAGTTTACCCTACTTTGGTTAAGGAATTCTGGACACATGCCACTGTTACTTCAACTACTATCATTTCCTTCGTGTTAGGGCATGAAGTTGTTGTGACTGAGAAGCTGATAAGGAAAATGTACAATCTGGATGGTATAGGTGGAATTACTGAAGCTCTACCAGGCAGAACTGATTGGGAAAAAGTTGACCCAGAGTTGTTTACTTTTGGAATTGCCTCTCCCTACACTACTGACTCGAAGCCTTCCTACAGAGTATGGGCAAAGATCATTCTAGGATCTATCTATCACAGAAAACCAACAAACTCTGCTACCTACGTCAATCAAGATCAGAAGTATGTCTTGTTCTGCATTGGAAAAGGCATGAGAGTCAATCTACCACATATTCTGTTTCAACATCTGAAGACAAATGTTGAAGAATCAAGGGAAGAAGAACGTCTGAAGAATCCCAAGCTTAAGAAGAATACTATTCCTTTTGGAAGAATGATATCAAATATTCTGACTGAGAGTGGTTTGATAGATACTCTGAGAGCTGCTGGCTCTTCTCAGAATCTGACTGCTATTCGTGGGAGTATTCTAACTGCTCAGTCTCTAAGAAGGATGCAGTTGATTGAAAAGGTGACCACTCCTCCAAAAAGGTTTCCAGATTTTCTGACTAGAAGAACTCCTCTTGTGAGTTTCTCTCATATGTTCAAGAGGAGCTAGAAAAATCTGTTAAACGCTATCTGAAATCTTGTGTTAAAGCACAATCTACTGTTGATCCTGCTTGGATTCGTGGAAGAACTCTTCCATCTCTGGATGAGTTAAGGAAGAAGGATAAGAAGAAGAAAGAGAAGAAGCTGAAAAGAAAGGTCACAGGAGAAGGACCTGATGCTAAGAAAGCAAAGAAGCAGAAGAAGTCTTCTGGTATTGCTATCTCTGGTTCTGTACCTAATAATACTAATTCTGAACAAATATCAACAGAATCCCTGAAAATACCTAGAGCTTCTGAACAGCTTCAGAAGCTCATTGAGGAAATTAATAATGTAGACACTTCTAGTTTACAGTCTACCTCTGACCCTTCCCCTCAGAAAAGACCACCTTCTTCTGATCTTCCATCCTCTTCCACCACCTCTAAAAGACTCCATTCACTACCAACTCTTGACCCCCAACCTTTAAATGTTGTTTTTCCTCAAATCCCCTCTGAAAATATATTCTCAACCACATCCATTCCTTCTGCAATCTCACCTTTAATTGATCCCTCAACCACCTCCACAGCAAATTCTTCATCCTCCCTATCCTCTTCTTTCACCTGTGCTTTGTTCTCAAGAGAACCTGAACCCTATTTCATTCTTAACCCAGACTCTTCAACCACCAGATTCAAAACCAATTCTCCTGAACTTTCTGTTGGCATTCGTTTTGAATTTGTAAAACCTATGGTACAGGCAGGCTTAGATGCACTGAAGGTTGCACATAATGCCAACATGGTGTCGCTACCGCAAAAATTAACAGAGTCGCCACTAACATATTTATCCTAAAAAGGAAGGGAATGCCAGCAAACCACAAAACAAAACAACGGTCTCACGACCAGAGAAAAAGGGTAAGGGAGTCGGTTACGCGAGGGGAAGGTGTTAGCACCCCTCACGCCCATCGTACTCGATGGTATCCACGCTTATGTCTCAACCTATGGGTGTGCAAGCAAACTACGCTAATCTGGACTAAAATGAATGCAGAATGTAGGGAAAAGAAAGGATTGTGCTCGCACGGGCCCTACCTCGCTACCTACGTATCTGTTTTGCAGAATCAGAGCTACCGTAGCTCGGCTAACTAGTTTCTGTTTGTTTTGTGTTTTTTAGGTGAACGAGTTACATTCACACTCCGCTGCTCGACCTTTGGAGGCTTATGCTTGGGAATGGAGCGGAAATTACAAGCTCTTAAGAAAAGAAAATCAAAGACTGTGGTTTGTGTTTTAAAGAATGCATGAGGAAAACCTAAGCTAAGGGGGGAAAGCTTGCTACCTAATGTTAGCATACAAAGGGTACCAGTCTAAGCTAAGCTAACAACCTATGGGAAAAAAGGGGAAGCAAACAATAATATCACACAAACGAGCTCCGCTCGTAAAGTAAACAAAACCAACGGTACTGACTGACTGGTAGAAAAGGCGGTCCCGCCATAGCCAAGGGGAGCAGCTCAACCCAAGTCAACCAAGCATTAGACCTCGCGAAAATGATCGGGCCATAGACAAGAGGAGCGATTCCCTCTCAGCAACCAAGCCGTCACGGATCGTAAAGGAAAACGGTGCGCGCGTACACCGAGCATCAACGTCGAGCGACGCGAGCTATAAGAAAGGCGGGGGTCCGGTTACATAAACCCTTTTCCTGACATACTCGATAACAAGATCTTGTGCAGGTTCGGAAGCGAGCAACGCGTAGCGTGCGCATACCAAACGGACTCGATGAGACTAGGCGGGGGTTGATTGCTAACCCTTTCCCCATGCCTTCCATGAGGACTTAACGGAGTGCCATATAGGACTTATTACACCGTGACTCCCTGCCGCAAAGCACAAATGTAAACACACCGACAAAAACAGAGCCTCTTTCGAGGACTTGGCCGAATGCATGCTTAGGTCCTACTTCTCATGTTATAGGATGATGCGAGAAAGCGGTAAAGTGCAAGAAAAATAAAATGAAACGGGATCAATACCAAACGGATGATGATCCATAAACTATAGCGAAGAGAGCAATGAAACTAGGATCCCGCGAGCGAGCTAGCAAAGCAAAAGCAAATAGTCAGCACACCGATTAGCCATGAAAGCACACAAAGGTCGACATGCGCGTCGAGCATAATCACAATACACCTGCAAGAGGAACAAGCAAACCAAGAAGGCAGATATAAAGTAATAGGGGCTTGTCTCCAGGATGAGAACGCAAAGAGAATGAATGAAAATCGTGTCCCGCAAGTAAAGCGGAACACTCATAGAGTAAGCATCGATTAGTGACTATCCAAAAGCCTTGCACACTAGCACACAAGTTAGAGATAACAAACATCGCAATCGGAATTGCGTTATTGCATTATAAGCTAAGAGAAAATGAACGATTAACACAAACACGAAATGGAAAACAAATTTCAAAGGGAAAACACACATGAATAAACTAAAATCAATCAATATCAATCATTTCATGAGATAGCACATTTCACAAGCATTCCAACGATATAAAGAACGTGCAAATCGGAGTTATGAGTCAAAAGATATGAAAGATTGAAGTTAACAAGCAAAAAACACAGCTATGCGTCGACCTGCTGACAGCATGCGTCGACCTGAATAGGGCAATGCGTCGACCTACTGGGTCGGCGTGCGCATACCCGAGATGGGCAAGAAGGCTATAGGTCGACCTGCAGAAAGCATGCGTCGACCTACAAGAAACAATGCGTCGACCTGCAGAAAGCATGCGTCGACCTGAACAGGGCTTGCGTCGACCTACTAGGTCAGCGTGCGCATACCCGAGGGTCACATGAAGGCAATAGTTCGACCTACTAGGGCCATAGGTCGACCTAAACAGGAAAAAATAGCAAAAAACCCAAATTCTCGCCCGAGCAATCGAAATACAAACCACCACCAACGACCGCCATGCGAGCAATGATAAAACATGCAATTAAGGGCCAAAATCCTTCACTTTGTGCAACGAATGAGATCCAACTCATGCATAAAAATTAACATCAAATGATACACAAACAATCGACGCATCGGTGTCGCACCAAGAGCATGAATTAGCAAGTATGAGCATCGAAAGCAAGATCAAGCATTCACGATTAACCATGATTTCACATATCAATGAGTGCACAATTTAAACACCTTGTTAACAAACATTTCATGCTTTGGCAAATGTAAACAAAAGCAACGAGTCGACATGCTACATGCTACAAGACATGAACAAGTATGGTGCATGTGATAAAGAGAGATTTCAACCGATTCCGGATTTGATCATTATCAACAAATAACAACAATTAAGGCTCAATAACCACAAGGCTCCGTGAATTCTCACTCAAAGATATCAATTAAACATTTCAACAAACACTTATATGCAAAAAAAACTCAAAATTAAGCACAACTGCCTCAAACATTCAAATGATCGAACACTTAGCATGCAATTTCTTGTATCATGAGCAACATGTATGTATCATCAACAACAATTCACCGGTAAATCTCGAATTCAATCAAGTAATCGAGATCAACACAAATCACTCAATCAACAAGTAATTATCATCATCAATTATCATAGATCTATCATCCACAGTCAAAAATCATCATGATCAATGTCGAATTAAGCAACAAAACCTATGTTCTAGCAAGGTTTGTAGTGAATTTACCGGATCTAACGAAGAGAATGAGATCGGATGAACACGAACGCGAACGCGACGCGAACACGAACCAAATCCAAGGGAGGAGAAGAAGAGAGTGGGGCGCAAGGTCTTTGGAGAGGGAGAGAAATGCGATTTTGATGATCAACAAGGAAAGAGACTCTTGATTCTTGCTTTGATCTTCATTTGTTCTTGAGATTTGATCTTGAATTGATGAAGATTGATGAAGGTTTTGTGAGTTTTTGTGGTTTTGATTCAAGAAAATTGAGAGAGAATTGAGAGAAAGTGTTTTTGATCTTTTGGGTGAAGTGAAGTTATGAGAGTTCCCCCTTGCTTTGTGAAGAGCAAAATGTTTATATATTGTCAACGCGAAATGTCCAAATTGCCCTCGGTGCGTCTTATTTTGGCTCGTTTTTATGGAAACTCGGTTCGGCTCTGAATTCCAGAATGAAACCGATGCCATTGTGAAGATGACCAAATTCTTAACTTGTCGCCGCGAGAATCGCCTCAATCCGATAAGCGATGAAGAAAATACGCCCGTTTGAATGACGAGAAACGGCGATTCATCTGGTACGACTGTGCAGAATTTTGTGAGTACCGCTCAAAGAACTCGATAAAACTCTATCTTCGGCTCGAAATCTGAACAAGCATGTTTGACGAAGAATCAAAGCTAACGAAATTTCCGAGAAAATGCCGCCGGAACGGACTTCATACGATAAAAATCGAAGAAGTTATGAATTTTCAAACTGGGCGCGACATACTCGAAAACACACTTTTTACCGAAACAACGCGACGATCCTTAAAATTCTGGGAATTTTTCGTGCATAATTGGCCTTCGGTCCGAACATATGAAATTTTAGTAATGATGGTACGGAGCTCCATTTAAATTTTCGAGCGAATCCAACGAGCGGATTGTGAGATATGAATTTTCACTACGAAACCTCAAGTAATTTGCAAATATGGCGACCTTCCTCAAAGAATTGGCTTCCGAGCCGAACACGAAAGTTGTAGATATCGTCGAAACGGTCAAGACAACGCGGGAACTTAGCTCATATCACCTTCCAAATATGACTTGCGAATTTTCTCGTATTTCCACTGTTTAAACCATTTTTCACGCCTTTCTTCTTAAACCCATGAAAACTCTTTATTATTTTTCTTCAATTTTTGAATGACGAAATAAACGTCATTAATAACTTATAGCTCAAATAAAGAGGGCAAATTTTGGGGTGCAACACATGGATTATGTAGCTTCTGGGAATCTTTGGAAAGCTTTCAGAAGAGAGATTCAATCTGACCTTCTGAAGCTTCAAGAAGCTTGTTTGGCTGATGCTCCTGGTCCTTCTGGATTCCTTTGGGAATTTGAAGAAAACTACTTCTATCCCATCACCAGCTGGAAATCTCATGGTTAAAGCTAATGCTGAGAATCCTCCTGTTATGGACAATAGCTTTGATGCTTCTTCTGCTGGACCTTCTGTCTCTGTTTTGATAAACACTATGAAGGCTTTTCAACAGAATCAAGCTAATTTGGCTACTCGTCTGGACAAGCACGAGGAGACTCATGATGAGTTCAGATCTTTCACCAAGGATTAGAAGGAAGACTCTACTAAGATTAAGAACCTTCTGGCCGTCCTAGCTTCTAGGCTTAGCCAGTCGTAGTCTGTCTTTGGTCTTAGCATGGTTTTCTTTGTTTTCTGTATCTGCTTCTATCATTTTGTATCTTCTGATTTTTATCAATGAAATTTTATCTTCTTCACTCTGTGTGTCTTTTTCATCTGAATCTTTTATGTTTTTTAATGTTTTGACAAAAAGGGGGAGAAAACATGATAATTGAATTGATTTATTATATCAGTTGCTGGGATTAAGTCTCAACATTTCCTAACATTATTTGCAAGTTCTATGTCGTTGATATTTTTTGCAGGATTGAAGATATTCTAAAAAAGCTCAATATGAGAAGCAAATACACGAGGAAAAGCAATTCTAAAAAGAAGCATGCTCTTAAAGATTTGAAGCAAGCTTAGTTCTGATACATTTTTTTAAGAATGCTCTGATACATTCAAGAATATTCTGGTACATTCAAGAGTACTCTGATAGAATCAAGTATGACCTGATTCAATTGATTACAAAGGAGAAATTCAAAGCTTTGAAGCTGTCCTATGGAAGCAAGAAGCAGAAGCTCTGAATGTTCTGAAGTTCTATTCAAAGTGAAAGTCTCGACTGAAATGGAAAAATACTCAGGGAAGTCTTTTATTTATAAATTCGTCTAGTATTTATTTCAGGGGAAAATGTTAATCTCAGGGGGAGACATATTCACACATTCTGATCATATGCTTATGCTATAACTGTGTAATTGTCTTTTGTCATCTGATATTCTGGTTACAAATTCATATCAATTATATATGTTTTTGTCATCATCAAAAAGGGGGAGATTGTTAGAACATGATTTGTTCTGATCAATATTCTATGTTTTGATGATAACATTATATATGAATTTTGTATAAGACAATGTGGTACTCTAATCCTTTGCATTTTCCATTTCAGGAAATACATAAAGAGTATGCACAACTCAGCGCTCAGAAGCACTGACTCAGAAGGTTCTGGATGGCTACATCAGAACATGCTCTGGCAAGACATCAAAAGATGGTCAAGCAGAATCAGAACATGAACTATATGCATCAGAAGAACATGAAGTCAGAAGCAGAAGCATTGAAGTTCTTAATGGTATCACGCTCAAGCTCTTCAAAGTCAGAAGACAGGAGGATGCTCTGCACCAAGCTGATTGACTCTGATATTCAAACGTTTTTATCTACAAATTTGAGTTCAGAAGCAAGTACAAGATGACAGTCTATTAAGTCTAATCTCTGACTGACAAAAGGAACGTTAGAAGCTACAAAAGGCAAAGTCAGTAAAAGCAGCAAAAACATGGCTCGAGGTAGTTGACAAAAGTGTGAAACATTAAATGCGAAGCTGTACTATTCACGCAAAGCATTAAATGCAACCCAACGGTCATCTTCTCTCAACGCCTATATATAGAAGTTCTGATCAGAAGCAGCAAAGAGAATACTTGTGCAATATACCAAAACGCTGTCAAATTTAAAGCTCACGAACTTCATCTTCAACCTTACAAACTCTTGTAATATTTAGTGAGTGTTAAGCTTAGAACTTAAGAGAAATATCACTGTTGTGATTATAGCTTTATAAGAAGCAAAATTACTCTTGTAAACATTATTTTACATTTTTTGTAAAAGGTTCCTAGAGTGATCAAGTTGTGATCAGTAGACTCTAGAAGACTTAGAAGTTTTCTACGTGGTGATTTCCTAGAGTGATCAAGTTGTGATCTGTATACTCTAGAAGACTTAGAAGTTTTCTAAGTGGATAACCATTGTAATCAGTTGGATTAGTGGATTAAATCCTCAGTTGAGGTAAATCACTCTAAGGGGGTGGACTGGAGTAGTTTCGTTAATAACGAACCAGGATAAAAATAATTGTGTTCATTGTTTTTATCTTACAAGTTTTTAAAGTCACACTTATTCAAACCCCCCCTTTCTAAGTGTTTTTCTATCCTTCAGTTAGAGACTCGTCAGAGGTTGGAGACTGCAGGTGAAGTTATCACTTGGGCTGTATTCAGTAGGGAAATTCTGAGGAGGTACTATACTGAGGATGTCTGTGGGAAGAAGGAAATTGAATTCTTCGAACCGAAGCATGGAAATTTGTCGATTACGGAATATGCTGCTTGGTTCGTGGAATTGGCAGAGTTCTACCCTCATTATAATAAGGCAACTGCTGAGTTTTCCAAGTGTATCAAATTTGAGAACGGGTTACACCCAAAGATCAAGAAGGCAATTGGATACCAAAAGATTCATAAATTTTTAGATTCGGTAAATAGTGGTAGAATTTATGAGGAGGACAATAATGCTCACTATAAGATCATAAATGAGAAGAGGGGTAAACATCAACAGAACCGTGGGAAGCCTTATGATATTCTAGCTGGTAAGGGTAAACAAAATGTTGCTGAGGGTAAAAGGACTAGTGAGGGAGACGCTCCTACTGGTATTGTATGTTTCAAATGTGGGAAACCAGGTCATAAAAATAATGCATGTATTGGAGATGTGTCATACCCTAATTTTGACCCCCCTGAGATGTCATACTTTCAGGCTTTTCATCAGAATCAAAACAGATACTCAGAACAGTCACTTGTTCATCTGGTGCTTAATCTAGGATGTTCAGAAACAAAAAAAAAGCTCAGGCAAAGGATCAATCAATAAAAGGATTAGTCTCTAATACAATCATAGGACTCAAAAATCTTCATTCTATCCACCTATGATTGATTAGACACCCAATCATCTGGACTCAGGTTTGCTTAGTTCACCAATCTAGGGTTTTGAGCCCATCAGGGACTGTAATCAGGGATCACATTTGGGAAACCCTAAAAAGCTCCAGGACATCTATCAATTGGTTCAAATATCTTCAATTGGTTCATATGACATTATCCATTGGGAATTACATTTCAACTCAAGATCTACATTCATCAATTTCATCTGATCGACAATTAGGGTTTTTAACCTAATTCACCTGGACAGTTGACTTTTAATCAGGACATGGATCCAAAACTCAAAACATGTTTCAAGAACTTCTATTACCTCAATATAATCCATTCACATCACTCATTTGAGGAGGAGAACTTGATTCATCACAAAAGTCCAAAATTTCACTTCATGTGAAAAAGTCAACTGTACAGGATCACCTTTGACTTATAGGGATTTTAGTCAAACCATGACTTTTGAAGATCAATATCATCAATATATGATTATTAAAGTCATTTGACCAAAGAAATTCAGGAAAATTCATCAAGGATCAAAAAGTCAGGAATTAGGGTTTTTGAGGGCATTATGGGAACTCAAAATTTCACCTACACAACTCAAAAAACTTCCAACATGAAAGTTGTAGATCTTGCAAAATAAAACAACATCTTACAATGCATCTTTTTTCAAGAAATCAATCATTTAAGAGATTTGGGATTTGGAAGTTATAGGCCTTAAAAACTTAGAAATTTTTCTAAGTATTTTTGACCTAGTTTTCTTCCAACTTTGGGCTCATTTTTCACAATCTTCCCAAATGATTCTGAAGAAACCCCAAACTAATGAATTGAAGTAGATGTTTAGGTCTTTCCAAATTGTGCTCAACCTCCTCCAAATTCATTTTGAGCTAGGGGTTATGCTTGTTCAAAGTTGGCCTCATGGAGTAAAATTATAGGTCATGTACAATTTGAAACTTTGCAATTTTGTGCAAATGGCTTCACTAAATGTTGTTACACGACCCATAATACATCTGCAAGCATACCATACGTCCATTTTCATCATTGCATAAGGATTGAAGAATATTCCCAAAAACAAAGGCATGTGATTATGTAATGATTACATTTGGGAATTTATGGCAAAAGGATGAATCACCAAAGGAATCTCTTCCCAATCAATTGGAGCTCACTTCTGCATCAGAATTGTCCCCTAAGATCAAGCAAAACTGATGGCTAGGGAGTGGTATCAAAGAGCTCATCATTGCATTTGGAATATAATTTGAATTCCTTCATGACCAAGAAACCAAACTTACTTCACTAAGCAAGCACACTATATCCAATTGCTCTGCATCATTTGCCTATAAATAGAAGAGCCTTCATCAGTAATAAGCACACCAAAGCAAATCAATTCCTTGCTTTCTCCTTCTCTCTCTCATGCTTATGGTTTTTCAAAGTTCTTTGGCAAGAAGAATCGATTTCTTCAAACCAGAGCTCTTCTTTGGAAAGTAAGCATTCTAACATCTCAAGGAGGTTCATTAGAGGTGATCCAAGCACCTGGATCACTTCTGTAAGTGGAGGAACACCATAGCCACTTTCATCTTGAAGCTCGAGCAGTTGGAGGTCTGTAGCATAATTCAAGAGGTGTCAAGCAAGTCCAAGCATCCAAACATGTTCCTTAGGATGCAGTGAAGCTATTCAGATGGTCGCAGCATATCTGTAAGCGCAGAATCACTACTTTCCATCTCACTTGGAGCTCAAATAGAAGGGGTCGGGTAGAACAATACTGAAGCATTCAAGGTACAATAAGTACTCAATTAGCATCACAGAGTTCCAAGGAAGCTTTTAGGATCATTCATACAAGCCCAGGTGTTCTCTATCATCCTCACAACCTCCATTTTCAGAGGTATTTTTTCAAACTCTAACCCACTTATTCAAGTAATCTTTCTTATATATCTCGATACCAGTTTGTTCAGCATCATCAGAGGATTGAAAACCCTCTATCATCATTTATTTATTCATCTTGCTCGTCATTTAATTTTAAATTTAGGGTTCATATATTCTTTGTGTTTTCTGAGAAATTAGATAGTTGTAGTTAATATAAATAGATATTAGCTACATATCTGTATTTGTGAGGAAATTTGGAACAAAATTCATGTTTACACCATCACGTTTGGTTGAGAAACCAGAGAGTTAGAAATTCAAATTGTTTCGAGCTCAAGGAAGAAGACGACATGGGTGCGCGTGAAATTTGAATCTCCTGGGATGTTTTAAAATATAATTAAATACGTGTGTATGAATAACAAACTGAGCGCGCAGCTCAGTTGGTCAAGTTTTGTGGTGTGACCATAAGGGCGTGTGTTCGAACCTTGCTAGGGCCAAAAGCCAATTTTTTACCACTTTTCTTCTTTAATCTCTTCACAATTTCAACCATTTATTTAACCTATCAAACTAATTCATTTTAACTTCATTTTTCACACACTTGTCAATTAATATATATATTTTATGATTAAACAAAAAAAAACACAAAAAAAAATTATTTATTTCATGCATTTTTATTAGGTTAAAAATGGTGTGTTTTAAGTATTTTAAAATATATTTTAATACATGCTTTCCTTGAAATTTCAAAACCTAATCTCTCATAAATACTTTAGTGATAAAATCCTAATCATTTAGGTCTTAGTTAGGTATAGATCTTATCTTTACCTTGTTTAGGTTGACTTGTGTCAAAAAATTCAAAACTGTTTTCAAACTTCAAATTAAACAGACGATCGAGGTTTTCAGACAACAGAACCTTGCATCTTCTCTTTTCAACTGTTTTTCATAAACAGTAAATCAATTTCAGTGGGCCTCTAATAGAGTGTAAGTCCCAACACCTTCTTTATGATCATAGTTTGTTTTCAAAAACTGTATTTACAAAATCTTCTTTCTGTTTTCAAAACATTCTTCTGGTATTTGAAGGGCATTATACCCGGTGAAACTCTTCAGATACCTATGTGACCTATGTCCATCTTCACTTCTTCTGTTTTCAAAAACCTTTAACTATTTATCATAAATATTCAACTATTATCAATAAACAACAAAATTGATGGTAAGGCTTTGTACATACTTCTTCAAAGGCCTCCACTCCATCCAGGTTAGGCTTTATAGCTTTCCAGTTACAGTCTTTGTTTAAATTACTGTCAAATATAAACTGTTTATATATTAGGACTACGTCTGAGTGTAAACCTTAGGACACTTAAACTATATATATATATATATATATATATATATATATATATATATATTATAGGAATATGGCCTAGGATTGAGAATGTCTTCCTGGTGAAGGCTCTTTCCTAATTAGAGATCTTTAGTTCAAACCCTCAAGATGAATTATTCCCGGTGAAACATCTTGAAAAAGCCTTAGAAAAAAATAGGACACATCCACCCAAGAGGAATTATTCCCGGTGAAACCTCTTACCCATTTGCTTAGAGCCAAAATAAGTTCAAAACCACATAGCTTTCTCTTGTGCTATAACAAGGACCCTCGATTAGCCTCCTCTTGGGCTTTGTACAAGGACCCACAGGCTTCTTAAAAGCATTTCCAGCTTCCTCTTGATCTTGTATACAAGGACCCATCAGGTTTCTTATAAACATAGGAACAGGTCTTTAGTCACCTTTTAGCCTATCCTGGTGAGTTTCTTCCTTTCTTTAAACCAGACTTTAAACAAGCCAAGAATGTCTCAATCTCAGCATTGAGCATACCTTTTGGAATGAGAGACATGGACAGTCTCTGTCACCCTTATCTTCATTAACTTTCCTTAGCAGAGTCTAGGTTCCCTATTTGTTTATCCTCAATCAGAGTCAGCCTTAATCTTGGGCTTTAAACAAGAAATCTCAAATAGTAATCATTCTGCCAAAAATCCCTGGAAAGGGTTAGCCTCCAAAAATTGAACTTTCAAAAGACAAACTCTCCAGCAGAGTAAAATCCCTGGAAAGGGTTAGCTTCCAAAAACTCAACTTTTAAAAGATAATTTCCCCAGCTGAGTAAAATCCCTGGAAAGGGTTAGCCTCTAATCTCAGTCAATAAAAGATATATTCCCTCAATAAAAAGTTCGCCACAACCTTGGGCTTTGTACAAGGCAGAAAAGAGTGTTTTTTCCAACATATGTATATATATATATATATATATATATATATATATATATATATATATATATATATATATATATATTCCCCAATTAAGAGTCAGCCTCAATTCTGGGCTTTATACATAACACAAAAACTTCTTAATTTAAGTCAATCCCCAGTAGAGTTATCTCCCAGAGTCAATAAAATAATCAATCAATCAAAAGCCTCAAGCTTGGGCCTCATACAAGCCACCTAAAAATCAAATATTTCAAACAGTAGATAAACATAGTTTATCTCTATAGAGAGATATTTCTCCTATCTCACCACATTCAAACAAACAAACATTTCAATTTCAATTTCAATTTCAATTTCAAACATTCTCCCATTTAGGACTCTGAAAGGCATGCTCTGAGGAAAACAAACCCAGACTTGTACACTTTCCCTAATTTGGATGAGAATCCTTCTTTCATTCAAGAGGCATGTTGGCTGTCATACTTCATCAACCAAGTAGGCTCCCTCTCTTAATGAAATGAATTCAGCTTTTCTGTCACTTTAAAAATGTTTGTGGTGGAATAGTAGAAATACCTCTCTGTAAAGATAATTTCATGTCTCTTCACTGTAAACAGAGATTTAATTCAAGCTTCAACCTTGAGCTTCAAGCAAGGCACCCAAAAAATAATTAATTTCTCTAATTAGTTCTCCGAATTACAAAAAGCTCTGACTTACATTAGGGATATGTAGGCATGAGGTTCACAAGGAATCTCAGCGAGCTAATAAAAAACCAAAAATAGTCAGTCTGTCTGTCTTTTCAAATCAATTCAATTCCTTCTCCTAACACAAAGGAGAAACTTTCCCAATCATTCAGTAACAAACACAAACACATTGACACAGAGAAGGTTCCCGTAGAGTACTACGGATATGTAGAGTGCTTAAACTCTCCCCTATGTATAACCGACCCCCCGCACTCCAGAATTTCTAGTCTAGGTGAATCCCAACACTTAGCAAACTCCTAGGGTTTATTTGAGATATTTTTCCCCTCTCCTACTCGTAGGATAATTAAAAAGTTCGTGTGATATCGTAGGAAGAACTGAAACAAAATTCATCCCGCCCCGGGCGCATTCTCCTTCCAAATTCCGCGTGAAGGGTCTAGCGTGCCGTCCTCCCAAGTGAAACGGGGGGGTAAAAAAAACGACACCACATGATGTAAAGAGGTGTTTCCATTGTGGTAAAGTCGAGCATGAACTAGCTGATTGTAAGGACAAAGAGGTTATTTGCTTCAACTGTGGGGAAGGTATTTGCTTTAGCAAGAACTCAGACAGCTAGCAAAAATAGACTAATTAGAGGTACTTGTTTCATTAATAGTACATCCTTAATTTCTATTATTGATACTGGTGCTATGCATTGTTTTATTGGTTCTGAATGTGTGAAAATTTGGGTCTTGTGTTGCCTTCCATGAATGGAGAGATGGTCGTCGATGTTCCAGCTAAGGGGTCGATGACTACTTATCTATTGTATTTGAAGTGTCCTTTGTCGATATTTAACAGATGCTTTGTTGTTGATTTGGTTTGTTTATCGTTGAGTGGATTGGATGTGATTTTAGGTATGAACTGGTTGGAATATAACTATGTTCATATTATTTGTTATAATAAATCTGTCGTGTTTTCTACTTCTGGCGAGGAGGAGGAAACTGGTTTATTATCTGCTAGAAAATTGAGGGAATTGGTGCAAAATGAAGCGCAGGTATTTTCGTTGATGGCTTCGTTATCTGTTGAGAATCAAGCTATAGTTGATGAATTACAAGTGGTACGTGAATTTCTTGAAGTTTTTCCCGATGAGATTCTCGATGTACTGCCAGGAAGAGATGTTGAATTTGATATTGATCTTGTCCCTGGTATCAGGCCTGTTTCCATGGCACCATACAGGATGTCAGCATCTGAGTTGGCAGAGTAGAAGAAGCAATTGGAGGATTTACTTAAGAAGAAGTTTGTGAGACCAAGTGTATCGTCTAAGGGAGCTCCGATGTTGCTAGTGAAAAAGAAAGATGGAAGCATGAGACTATTGTTGATTATAAGCAATTAAATAAAGTAACAATAATGAACAAGTATCCACTTTCGAGAATAGATGACTTGATGGATCAGTTGGTGGGTGCACATGTGTTTAGCAAGATTGACTTGAGATCGGGTTATCACCAGATTAGAGTGAAAGATGGAGATATTCTGAAAATGGATATCAGAATCCGATATGGGCATTATGAGTATTTGGTGATGCCTTTTTGTGTTACTAACGTTGTAGCGGTGAAATTTGTGAGACTAGAGCCATTGATTGACTTAGCTCATATATTTTAACAAAGTCGCCTCTGCACTTTATTGTTTCCATAGGAAATGGGAGAAAGAGCAAAATAAAACCCATAAAAGTTTTTAAAATCAAAACTAATAAACTTATCAAATATCTACGGGGGTTGGTTATGTAAGGCGAAGGTATTAGCACCCTTCGAATCTATGGTACTCTGTAGGAACCTCTTTGAAATATATATTATTGTTGTTATTGTTATAAAAACTATTTTGTTTATGTTTTTTGTTTAAATAGAGTGGGAGGATGAGAAAAGCAGATTTTAAAAAGTGAGCTTTAACAATACAAAACCAAGGGTAGATTTAAAAGGGTTGAGCTTTAACAACACAACCATTTTTAAATTAAGAGAGGTGCAAAGCTTTAAGAATACTAAGTACAAAGTAAAAGAGAGTGAGTACCTTGACAATTTTAGTCAATACCATTCCCATTCCTTTGGAGTTTTAGGCAACATCTTAAGCAATCAATCATGGTGAATATCTCAAGTGATGTGTGTAATATAATATGTGCACCATGGATATAATCAAGAATGAGCTTAACAAGGTATCAATAAGTAAACTCAAAGATAAAAGTTTGATGAATAAAAGGATGGCATACCTTAAGATTATTTCATGTGTGAATGAATATGATGTGATGATGGATAAGTGTCTCATGCATGTGGGTTAGTAAACAATATATATATATATATATATATATATATATATATATATATATATATATATATATATATATATATATATATATATATATATAGACACACACACACACACCCACACAAAGATAATATATACACACACACACACACAAAGATAATAACATAACCAAAGTATAAATGTACAAGGATATAAATCAACAAGTATATGTACAAATATATAAGTAAGGAGAGATCATTGCAACATGTTATATCAACATGACATTGCTAAAGGTCAAAAGATCAAGAAATCACAAAGTTAGGGTTTTAGGGTTTATGTGCACCTTGTTGCATCCCAAAATTTACCCTCTTTAGTAGAGCTATGAGTTATGCACGGTGTTATTTTGTCACTCAAAAAATTGAAGAAAAATAATAAAGAGGTCCCAGAGTTTCAAGAAAATGAGGTGTGAAATTCAGTTTATACAACGGAAATATAAAAATTGCAAGTCTTGTCTGGAAGGTGCTATGAATCTGATTCTTGCGTTGCCAGAGCTACTTCGACATTCTCTACATTTTTCGTGTTCGAATCGAAAGCTATTTCATTAAGGAAAGTGCGGAAATTAATTGTTTCTGAAAGTTCGGGTTTGTCCCCCTACAGTACATCGAATATTCAAAAATTCATATCTCGTGTATGGATTAAAGTCTTGAAGCGAGACCTATGACGAAAGTTATGTTTCGATGTATACTTCATTTTGCTTGTTGGGTTCGCCAATGTATTCTGTGAAGAAGGTTGTCAAATCTGGAAATTATCTGAGACGTTACAGTGAAAAATGGTGCTGAACCATAGTTTTTCGGACAAAAAAAAATTCATATCTCATGATCCGCTTGTCTGATTTACTCGAAATTTTAATTGCAGCTCCGTGCTATTATTCCCGAAATTTTATATGTTCGGGACGAAGACCAATTATGCACTTACAACGCCCATAATTTTGAAGAGCGTCATGACGTTTCAGTAAAAAATTGTGTTTTCGGATATGTCGCGACAAGTTTGAAAATTCATAACTTCTTCGATTTTTATCGTATGAAGCCCATTCCGGTGGCATTCTATTAAAAATTTTGTTATCTATGATTCTTCATCACACGCGGTCGTTCAGATTTCGAGCCGAAGAATGAGTTTAATCGCGGTTTCGAGCAGTACTCACAAAATTATGCACGTTTACATCAGATGAACTGATAAAAACTCTCGCTGCTCGGACGCGCATAACTTTTTCACCTTTTATCGTATGATGACGATTCTCGCGGCCACGACTCACAAATTTAGTAATCTTCAAATTGGCATTGATCCCATTCCTGATATTTGCGCCGATTCGCGCTTCCCTTAAAAAGCCCAAAAATAATAAAGTTATGGGCGTTTTTGTCATTTTGCCACTCACACTATATAAATCATTTTCCCTCTTTTTCTCTCAGAATTCAAAAAATTCACCCAAAAAAACTTTTTTCACTCTCCAAAACAAAACCCAATTCTCTCTAATCTTTTTCCCAAGATCAAACACACAAAAAGAAATAGAAAATTCAAGAACGTGATGAACGTGATGAAGAATATCAGGAGCACTTGAAGAAACTCAAAGCCGATTCTCCTTCTTCACCAATTCACAGCCATCACCGCATCTTCCTCACCGTCTCCCCGTCGTGCGATCTCCATTTCGGCTGCCTTCTCCTCACCGCGTGAAGTCGCGGTCATCCGTTCCCTCCTTCTGTCACGCAACCGCACTAGTCGCGACGTTCTCCCAACCTCTCAGCGAGTCACGACGTTGTCCTCTCCTCCCTACGATCGATCTCTGACATGAAGCTACTCCCTCGATTCATATTCTCTAGTCTCATCTTCATTTTCGGTAATTCCTTGAATCTTGTTAATTGTGGTGACTTGAATTCAATGTTGAATGATGATTGTGATTAATTATTGAACTTTGGAAAAGGATATAGTTGTTGTTGATTCTCTTATGATGTTGTATGAATTAAGTATATGCACATAAGGTGTTTGATCCATTGATTACGACAATTTCGGTGTTCTTAATTGCGTTTATATCATGAGATTGGCGGTTGTGTTGATTAAGTATAAACGTTGCTGAATTTTCATTATGATAATGTTGTTGTTTACTAAGTGATGATGTTCATGATGTTGCTTGATTTTAACACTTGAAAATATGAAAATATAGTTGTTGCTTGAATTGACCTTGATTGTTCTTTGATTCATGTTGTGTTTCGGTTTGCATATGCTAAAAATTGTTTAGAGTTGTGGTTGGAATAAAGGTATGAATAGTTGATCCGGTTCATGAATATGAAAGATGATGATGACGTTGTTGTTTGTTGCTAATACTAGTAAATAATGATGCTCGAAACTTCCATAAGGTGATGTTGTTGCTACTTGTTAATGATAAATTGGGCTTAAGTCATAAAAGGTAACACTAATTGATATGATAAAATATGGTGTGTTACTAATTTCATGAGAGGTTGATAATCCATGTTAGATATTGACAGTGAGGTTTATTTGAATCTTATGCTTAGAAATGTAATTCTTGAGTGTTGTTCGAAGTAGGTTGTCATAGTAAAATTGTTAATGGTTCTACTACTTGTTTGTGTTGCCAATAAAATCATGTTTCAATGTTTTTTTATTTGCCAATTATGTGGTCTTTTGTTTCAATAACCATGAGTCATTTTCTTTCCTTTAGGTGTGTTTTTAATAGATTTTGTGGGACAGTTTTAGAACATTTTAGCGCAGAATTTTTGTTGGTATTGGTTGTGTTGCATTTCATTCATTTTGCTTCATAAAAATGCTTGGAAAATATGTGAATAATGGGGATTGTTTTGAACATTAGCAATGCAGAATTTTGGTTATATGTTTGTTAGTGCATGTCGCCATTTGTTTTGATTCATAAAAATGTGAAAGATAAGAATAATTGTTGTTGCTAGTTGTTGATGGTGTCCATGAATAGGCAGTGATAATGTTGGTTTGGTGCTAATTTGGACAATAACAATGCTGGAAATTAAATAGATAATTGAAAATAGTGTTGTTTTGTGTTCATATCAACTTGTTAGAATGTGAAAATTGGTGTTGATTTTAGTTGTTTCGTGACTAATTGAGCAAATGGACAATGCAGAAAATTACTTGAAAAATTACTTGTTGTTATTTGTTCAAAATGCCTAAAAATGTTGTTTGATTGTGATTCAATTGTGGTGGTTCCATTCGTGTTTGCTTGCTAAATGTTTGGATGAGTATGTGGGCTGTTTAGTGTAAATAATGCGTGCTGAATGCTATTATATCGGTGCTAATTTCCTCCTTTTCGTCAGAATTTTGCCAAACACGCGGTGCGCCGGCTTTAATTAAAAACACCATATTTTTTTATCTTCTTAACGTTTTTGAGCGTGTGAATAACGTTTCTTGAGTGGAATAATTATTTCTCAATTGTTCGAGCACTTTATTTTCGGTTTCGACCATTTTTTTCCACCGATTTTGCTTGGTTCTCTGACGCAGTTGCTAGTGTTTGCAAGGTACATTTTGGAAGATTCTTGCTTGGTGCGAGTCGCCTTGTGTTCCACTTTATTTGTGGGACACGATACCCTGATACTTGTCTGTATGTATTGTGTATTCGCATGTAGGTGTTGAGCGATTGTGCTGATATGTGACCCGATGCGACGTACGATTGATTTTCGCGATGTCGTTGTGCTTTGATATTTTGCTTTTGCGGATTCCTGATGTCGCTTGTTGCTTGTGGACAGTTGTTACGCGGTACTCCCAGATTTATCTGCTTACGCTTGCTAGCTCATTGCGGATTTTCTATCCGTACGATATTGTTCCTTTTCCCTTTTACCTATTCACGCACCATAACTTGCCATGAGAAGTAGGATAGGCATGCAAACTCATATTTGCCATGAGAAGCAAGACCTAGGCATTCATTGCATCTGGAAATCCTCTGAGGCGTGGACCGGAGGTTTTGTTTTTGCTTGTTTATATTTCCTATTTTCTTACTTTCAGCCTGTCTCGGGTGGCTTTCTCCGTTGGCAGTTGCTTTAGGTGGCTTTCCCCATTAGCTAAGTGTCTATTGTGCGCCTGTCTTGGGTGGCTTTCCCCGTTGACAGTTAGCTTCAGGAGGCTTTCCCTGTTAGCTAAAGCATTTCCCTTGTCCCCAGGTCACTACTTCGGTAGTTTGTTTGATTTACGAGTTGAGCTCGATTGTGTGCCATTTTGTGCTATTGTTGTGTACATGTCTCTTGTGCGTTATGTGATATGCCTTTTCTTACCTGCGGTGCTTGTTCGTAGGATATTTGTGATGCTTGTTCACTATCTTCTTATCTACTATGCCTGATAGTATGATACACTCGTGATGCCTGTTCACACACTCACATTTGTGTATGCCTGTTACATGTCTGTTTTCTATCTGCGATGCCTGTTCGCCTGTTCTTATTTGCGATGCCTGTTCACATGCCATGTTTTCTAGGATCTTTGTGATTCTCCTTGTTTGCATGCCCCCCTTAGGGGGCTCGGTTCCGTTTCTCTGGGAGACGTGAATCGAGATAGAATCAGAAACTTTTGAGCCGAACTACGACGCTCTGATTTCTCCATTGCAAGTTGGAGGTACATAGGCACAGGGTACGAACATCCTATCAAGCGAACTTTTCTTTTTTTATTGTTTTGTTTGACTCTTATTTCTTATCTGTATATCTTTCCATTGCATGTTTCCATTTGAACATTGCAAGATACACGCACGCGCACACACACACACACACACACACACACACACACACACTTAGATTAGAAATTAGCAAGAATGGATCCTGTGGAGTACCACAGACTTGAGGGGTGATAATACCTTCCCCTCACGTAACAGACACCCTTACCCCTTCTCTTTGACATGTGCTTGTTTTGGTTTTCTTTGATATTTTCCATTCCTGTGCGTAGGATAAATATATGTTCGATGGAGACTTCATTGTTTTTGTTTTGATGAGTTTTCCATTTGCTTCACACCTAAGCCTAATTAATTAAAAGTTGATTAAAAAAACCCTAAGTGGATTAACTAAGGGAACATGTGAATATTTTCATTGATAGTTTACTCTAACCCTAATTGATTCACAAAAGTATATGCAAGTTACTTGATGAAAATATTTAAAAGAAATTAATTTAAAAGCCTTTAAAAAGAAATAAAACACTTGTTTTTTGATTTAATTTTAAAAGGATTAAATAATAAATATTTTTGGGATTTTAAATAAAGAATGTTTAAAATTTCAAGTCAAAATGATTAAATTTACTATTTTAAATAAAATACCAAAGTTGTTTAAAAATAATAAAAGAAACAAGTGGTAAAAAATTAGGTTTTGGCCCTCATAGGAGTTGAACCCACGCCCTTCAGGTTTCAAGCCAAAATCCTATTCACTAGGCCACGCGCTTGTGGTGATCATAAGGCCCACTCAAATGATAAAATAGTAAAACAAGTCAAAACGTTTAAAATGAAATAAAATCTAAAAAATGGTAAAAGTGGGGATTCGAACCTAGGCCCTTGGAGACAAAGTGACTTAAAACACGCGCTTCAACCACTGGGGTAACAATGTATTCAAGTATTAAAATATAAACAATTAAACATAAGATAAAATGAGTTTCAAAGGTGAAGAGATGGCGTCATGGCCATCATCTTCTTCGTGACAAACAACAATAACAACTTCCATGGCAGATTTTCAATTCCTTCGTTTCTCAACCATTTACAAAGATGTAAACATGAAAGTTGATTGAAATTTCATCAGGAATTCAACCATATGACTCTAATTAATTTATTTCAACTCTAACTCATTAATTTCTGGAAAACCTCTATGAACCCTAATTTTCAAAACAAAATTAAATGGTATATAAAAATGATAAATGAACACAAACAGGTGGATTTTGTTCCTCACATCATTCTAAACAAGATAGAATCGAGCTTTATTAAAAAGGATGCGGAAATAAGAGAGTTCAAGTTTGAATGAGTTACCTCTGAAGCTGGAAATTGAATGATGTCTTAGAGCAGTTCCAAAATCGGTTTGATGACCCAAGAAGCTTCCTTGAATCCTCCAGAGTCTATTCCAACCCCTAATTTGTTTTGAAACTCAAGGAATCTCCACGAATAATGATAGTTTGGAAAATTTCTATTTGATGCATAGAAGGTGTCTGAAGTGGAAACGTGGAGAATGCACGAGTGGATTTGAAGTTGGGTGTTTGAAGCTCAAAATATGCAACAATGCTGGTTTGATGGTGATTCTGAGTTAGAGGTGTTTTGAGGATGGGTATGGGTGATGAACAGCTTCTAAATGATGTTTAGAAACTATTTGAATGGTTATGTGACAGAGAAAATGCTAAGTTTATGCAAATGACAAATTTTGAAGTTTCAAGTGGAGTAGTGGTTTTGAGAATTTCTGTGTGTCTTCTTTCAGAGGCAAAGGCCTCTATTTATAGGCACAAAATGTGGTTTGTGGGGGGAAAATTCAAACAATTTGGAGTTTCCATGTTCAAGTTATGTCACTTTGATTGTTCGTGAAGAAAGGATGGTGTCCATGGTACTTGCAAACTTTAATCAAGACATTAGGGAGGCTCTTCTGCACATTAGGGTGTTGCTTGTTGGCTTTGAGATGCTTTTGGTGCAGAAGAAGCAATGTAGAAGCTCAAGGGTACTTGTTTGGTGATTAAAGCTTCTTTTCTAAAATGGAAGTCTTTCCTTTAGTCTTGAAATGGCATGAACCAATGGACAATGCTCAAATCACTTGGACAATAGCTCAAAAGAAAGTGTAAAGCCAGCTCAATGCAGATTAGAGTGAATTGGCATCTTGGTTCTTCATGTTCATGGCCTAAAATCTAAGTAACATGGTGCCATCTTCTTTCCTTCGATTCTCCTAGCTCACAAATGCTATGGAGGAATTCTAGTACTTTTTGGAAAGCCCCAAACATCCTCTAATGTTTTTCATGTTTGGTGTTTCTTCTAATTCATCTTGCATCTTGATGAGAAGTGGCTTCAAAGTCACTTACTTTTTGGCAAAAATCTACCTTCTTGAAATTTTTCTAAGTGTTTTGAAAAAGTAGCCAACTTCAAAGCTTCATAACTTAAAAACCATTCATCTTTTGGGAATTGGTACACATAGACAAAGTTGTAGATCTTTACTTTTTTATCAAAATGAGCTTTGGAACAAAAAATTTATCGAAGAGATGAGAAAATTTATGGCCCTTCAAATGAGTAAAAAAACATGTATTTCTTCATGAAAAAAGTCAAAACCTTAATTATTGACTTTTTGATTCTTGATTGATTTCTTGATTTTTATTGATCAAATGACTTCAATAAATATATTTTAATTATTTTTCTTCAAAAGTCCATGGTTAACTAAGTTCCTCAAAAGTCAAAGGTGATTTTGAACAGTTGACTTTTTCCAAATGAATTGCATTTTTGTAAGTATCAATGGGATCAAGCTTTTCTAGTCAAATGAATGATATGAGTGGATTACAATGATGTATTGGAGATCCTTGAATCATGATTTGAGCCATGGAACCATGCTTTGACTAAAAGTCAACTTCCCAGATGAATTCGGTCATGAAGGTGTTTTTCGTGTTGGCTGCATTTAATGGTAAAACATACCTAGTTGATATTGTTTTATGCAGGTTGCATATGTGTGAAGCTAATACAAGTTTTGTAGTGAATGTCATTATCGATGTCATGACATCCGTTTGTGACAGCAGAAGCTGTTATTTTTTATTAAATGTGTTTCCTAATTTATCTCAATAATCAGTTTAGGAAACCTTTTATTGAGTGCTGAATATTTCGTCCTGAAGATCCTGCTGACAACACTTTTTGTAACAGACAGTTGGCGTGTGAATTAGGTTAACTTGGTTAACCTGATTTGTTTCTTAAAAAGCCCAAGGCTCAAGACTGCATATAAAAAGGACTGCATTCCTATTTTGGAACGCAGACAGAAGATTTAGTATTGTGAACAACTGTTGTTCTGTAACTGTCTCGTGTGATCCAAGCAATTGTCCTTGATGATTGCGTTGGAATAGTTTGTGTTTATGTAATGTCACTCTAAGCTTTTAAGTACGAGTGTGTGTCTCTTGATTGAAGCTTTTAAGCAGATCAAGGTGTGTTTTTGAAGAGTGTCTTCTATCTGTAATTGTTTATTTGTTTATTTGTTTATGCGTAATCACTGCTGTGTTTGAGGGGGAATGGAATGGAGATATTCCATATCTAGGTAGAACCTAGGTAGAAGGTTCATTGGGTAGTGATTAAGTGAGAAGTTGTAAACTAGGGAGTTTAGCTTTGAAATGATACTACTGATAGTGGACATCATCCCTGACTTGGTAGCCCCCAGAATAGGTTGTTTGAACCGAACTGGGTAAACAATTTTGTGTGTTCTTTATTGTTTTTATGCTGTTCTGGTATTACTATCTGTGCCGCATAATTGTGGATGTCATAACATCCAGTTTGACATCGAGCGTATGTTACTAGAATTTTCAAATGGCATCAGAGCAGGAACCCTGCCTGTTTACATTTGGGTGAGATCTAGGGATAACAAAATTCTGGTACTATGGAGAAGGAACTGTTAGTGTTTGGAAATAGACCACCTATCCTGGATGGCTCTAACTATGATTACTGGAAACCTCGTATAGTAGAAGTCATTAAGTCAGTGGACAGCAAGGCCTTGAGAGCTGTTGAAAGCGGATGGAACCACTGTTCTAATTCCTGAAACTCAATGGAGCAAATCTAAAGAAGAGTTAGCTTTGGGCAATTCCAAGGCCCTAAGTGCACTATTCAATGGTATTGACAAGAACATATTCAGACTTGTGCAACACTGTGAGCTGGCTAAAGAAGCTTGGGATATTCTCAAAACAGCACATGAAGGCACGTCCAAGGTAAAGATGTCGAGACTTCAAATACTTACCACCAAGTTTGAAAATCTCAAAATGAAAGAGGATGAAACTATTTATGAATTCTACATGAATGTCCGCGAGATTTCAAACAACTCAGCAGCCTTAGGTGAAAAAATGACTGAAGAAAAACTGGTAAGGAAGCTCCTCAGATCTCTGCCTAAGCGATTTGACATGAAGGTAACTGCCACAGAGGAAGCTCAAGACATCAGCAATAGGAACCTCAAGTGGTAGCAGGAATTGCTATGAATACGTACTTAACCCTTAGGTACGTGGATCGATTCCTGCGGAAGGCAAAAACAATATTTCCTGGGCAGCCGATAAGCGGACCTAGGGGGGATTATTGATTAAGCTGGTGACATGCTTGGTAGGCCGGAAGCCCCGCGGGGTAAGCGGAAATCCAGGGTGTTACATTAAAAGGCGCCTTTTTAATGTAACACCCCGATATCCGCTGCACGCATCAACCGTGTCGGCCAACCGAGCATGTTACCGGCTTAATCAATAATCCCCCTAGGTCCGCTTACCGACTGCCCAGGAAATATTGTTTTTGCCTCACGCAGGAATCGAACCATGTACCTAGGGGTTAAGTACATATTCATAGCAATTCCTGCTACCAATTGACCATATGGTCAAGTGGTAGCAGGAATTGCTATGAATATGTACTTAACCCCTAGGTACATGGTTCGATTCCTGCGGGAGGCAAAAAAATATTTCCTGGGCAGCCGGTAAGCAGACCTAGGGGGGATTATCGATTAAGCCGGTAACATGCTCGGTTGGCCGACACGGTTGATGCGTGCAGCGGATATCGGGGTGTTACATCAAGCATCTGTGAGCCTGTTGAAAAGAAGAACAAAAGAATCGCTTTTGTCACCAACGCAGGTGATAATTCAAAAGAAAGCAATGGTGGAAGTGATAAGAGTTTATCAGACGCCATAGCCATGCTTGGAAAACAATTCAACAGACTTATTAAAAGAGTCGATCAGAAGTCCAGACCCAATGTCAAGAACACTTCCAATGACATCAATCAGACCTATGACTCAAGCAAAAGATTCAAAGCTGAGGAGAAGCCCAATCTAGGGAAAGGGGTGCAGTGTCATGGATGTGAAGGATTCAGACACATTAGAGATGAATGTCCCACTTACCACAAGGAGAAAAAGAAAGGACTGACTGTTACTTGGTCTGATGAAGACTCAAATTCAGAAAAAGAAATTGCTAGACATGTCACAGTTTCAACAAGAATCTATGAATCTGATGATGATTCTAGTGATGATGAGCTAACCTTTGAGGAACTAGCTACCTCGTAGAAGAAGGTGTGTATGAAGAATGCTGAAGTTTGCAAACAAGTGGAGAAGCAGGAGATAATCATAAGAGAGCAAGAAACTGAGAAGATTAAACATCTTGCAACCATAGACTCCCTCAGTTGTGAAGTAAGCAGGTTGAACTACAAACTTGATCAAATGACCAAGTCATTCAAAATGCTGAATAATGGGTCTGATACTCTAGAAGAAATTATGGAATCTAGACAAAGAACAGGAGACATATCTGAAGTGGGATTTGTGGCTAAAGAAGAACTAAACTCAGAACTCGGGAGGACAGAACCAAGACTTGTGTGACTAACCAGATGTCAATCCAAATGTCACAACATCAAGGAAACATAAGAAGGAGGCATTCAAAGAAGAAATTCAAAAAATGGAGGTGCCATCACTGTGGTAGATTTGGTCACATAAAGCCGTTATGTTTCAGACTATTTGGATACCAAGACCAAACTCATCAAGTCAAACATGAACATGATGCTTGTAACAGGAAGCAATCAGGGATGACTAAGAATGTTGCTCTAATAGCACACACCTCTCTAAAAATGCCCACCAAAGAAGATTGGTACCTTGACAGTGGTTGTTCAAATCATATGACTGGAAGCAAGAACTCACTAGTAAACCTCAAACCTGAGAGATCCAACTATGTGACTCTTGGTGATGGGGATGTAAGAGAAATCAAAGGTATTGGCAGGATTGAAGGTCAGGGTGTTCCTAACCTACACAATGTTTTACTTGTACAAGGACTGGCCGCAAACCTGATAAGCATCAGCCAAATGTGTGATGAAGGAATGTATGTCAGTTTCACTAAAGAAGAGTGCATATTTACCAATAAAGAAAATGAAGAAGTCATGAAAGGAGTCAGATCTGAGAATAATTATTATCTATGGGAGCCTAAAAATTCCAAGTCACTGACTACTTACCCAATGACCATAAGGAGAAATGAAGAAAAAGATCAAGAAAGAACCATCAAATCGGAAGCTCCTGTTCCCAGAACAAGAATCCTGATAGAAGAAACGGATGAGTCTGAAGATGAGATTTATATTGAAGAACTCACCAGCGAAGAACTAGCTACTGGACACTCTGAGATGTGTGTACTAAATGGAGAATTGAGCAAGAGATTGACGATGTATGAAAATGCTTATGCACTATTACAAGAAGAAAGATTAAAACTCATGATGAACATTGTTGATCTAGAAGGAAAGGTGCAAGACACGAAGAAGGGAAAGAAGGCAAAACAAGAGGCTCAGCACACTCCTATCTCAGCCAAAAGGTGCTATCAATGTGGTAAGTTAGGTCACCTGAGGTTCTCTTGCCCTGAAACTCAGGAATCTTCCAATAGAAATACACCTCAACAGGAAAACCTGACTAAAGAGATGCCATCATAACAAAAGTCGTGGGTGAAAGCTAATCACTCAAGCCATCACATACATGAAGAGGAGGCTGTAAAGAAAGCAGGAAACTCTAGAAAAAGGAAATCCAGGCGAAACAAACATCACAAAAAGGATTGGGGTTTCTCAGTTACAAACAAGAACAAAACAGTCATGAAGGATATTGTAGAAGGAAGTGAGTTAACTCACTCAGCAGATCATGTCAATGTCAACATAGATGCCTTAACATCAAAATTTGCTGAGAGGTCAATTGTGCAAATTGAGACAAACAAAGCATCCGGGATTGATGAATGTTCTTCTGCAAACATTCAAAGAATCATTCAAAGGGAAATCACTGCTCCAAACACTGTCTCAAGGAAGGAATCCATCGACAGTCAGGATCCCCTGAGAAAGAAGACACTAGAGATAGACCAAGTCTCAAGATTCTGGATGGAAAAAGCACTAAACTCACAGCCACACTTGAAAGATCAAGAGAGCAAGGAGAGCAGGATCCTTGTAATCACAACTGAAGATGCTAAGCTGCTGACAGGTGTGATTCCTACAAATCTATTGAGCTGGTTTAAATCAAGCTGGACACGCCTTGGTGTATCTCACCAAAATATAGAGTGGAATGTCATAACTGTGCCTTCCTACATCAAAAACAAGGAGGAGGACATATGGAACCTCGTGTAAAGGTCAACTACTGATCTAGATATTTCCAATTAGCTAGATATCCAAGAGGACCTTTTGCTGACATCCCACCACAATAGTCCTAGTGTGATCACAAAGTGCAATTATCCCTCATAAACAGGTTTAGAGCTAACTCACATTGTTGATATGCCTCAACAATCTCGATTCAGTTTACTTGAAACAATACCTTGTCCCTACATACATACAGAAGTGACTAACCCTGTCAGAACCCTGAATGATGCAAGTATGCGAATGGTGCATATGATGCATATTAAAGATAATTCTAACAAGAGTGACGAGAATGCTTCTACCAAAATCTACGACATCTTCACAAAAACTCTTGATGCTACACAGTTTGAAAACTTGCGACGCAAGTTGGGACTTTGCATCCTTGAAGAACATAGAGTCAACAACAACAAAAAAACAAGTGGAGAAGACACTTATGTTGGCTTTGGCAACTTTTATGGCCAAACATGGGGAGAAGTATTACATGTCACCCCAGAACAATAAAAATGGTGGTTGTGTGTGATCAACAATACTAATTTGCTTATTTTTGTGTTGATCTGTTTGTGCTTGTGCTACTCTTGTGGTTGTTTGTCTGGATTGTCTAAGCATTGTGTGCATACTGGTGATGTATGTTGTCTATTTGTATTAGCTTGATTTATTGTGTTTTGGTTATCTTATGTCCGCTGCAAGTATTTCTCTAGTATGGTGTGACAGGATGTTTTAGCCAAAAATTTGCCAAAGGGGGAGATTGAAGGTGTTTTTCGTGTTGGCTGCTGATCGGTAAAATAGCAAGTGTACTATTTTTGCCTATGTAGTAGTAATGGGAAAATCCCAAGTATCGAATCTCAAGGACTGCTTGACGATATAGAGTTTTATCAGTGTTTCAATTAAACAAAAGTTCAAAAGGTTGTTTTGATTGGTTTTACAAATAAAGTAAATAAACAGAATTATAGAACGATGAACAGAGATGAGTAGATTGCTAGGGGCCGGTGAATGATTCTTCCTGTAACAACTATCCTTCTCAATACAATAACATAGTTTCACAATTGGTTACCGGTTCTCAAGAATATCTAATCCTAAGGCCTTAGTGAAAAGATCTTTGACGTCACAACCTAATTACTATGTCCATAGATAATTATAATTATGATCAAGCATTCCAATACCAAGAATTTCCGGTTAAGATAAAATATCCCTAGTCCTAGGTGATAATTATTATCCTATGTTCTTACTCATGTCAATGAACAATTGCTGTCCAGCTAAATTCATTCATACAATTTCATTATCCGTTTGTCCGACGGTTAAGGCATAAAGAACAGATTTAAAACAAACCAATTATATGAAAACCAAATTGTTATTGCATCAAGGAAATAAAGTTATCACATTCAGAATCAAGATCACCCCCCTAGCAATGGGGGGTTTAGCTACTCATAAAAATAACAAAAATCATAGTTTGAATTGTAGACATTACAGATAAACAAAGGGAATCAGATCTTCAATCGCGAATGCTCATGGAAATCTTCATTCCTTGCTTCGAATCTGAATTCTCCAGCTTTTCCAATGTATTTTCGCACCCAAAACTGTCCAACCCTTGTCCAAACGCAATCTCCTTCTTTTATTACTGTCATTCTGGGCTTTTCAGCAAAACAGGCCCAAAAATCACGTGCACACGCGTGTGGGCACGCGTCTGGTGCTGTGACACGCATCCTGGGACGCGTCCTGGCAGGGGGGAAGTTTTCTTTGCAATTCTGACAGCTAGGACGCGTGTGGGCACGCGTCTGGTGGTCTGGGACGCGTCTGGGCACGCGTTTGGTGGTCTGGGACGCGTCTGGGAACGCGTTTGCTCAGCAGACCTTGAAATTTCACTTCCACACGCGTCTGGGGACGCGTTTGACCAGCCAGATGTCCTTTTACAGGCTCCACACGCGTGTGGAGACGCGTTCGGCCAGACCATGTGCTTTTTCATCAGTTTCTTCACGTTTCACACTGATTTTCTCCACTTCATTCATCTGAGTCTGCAAACACTTAAACACACAACTAAAACGTAAAATGCGGAATAAAGAAATAAAACATAACATAAAATACTTCAAAGACAACTAAAAATAACGGTAAAAACATGTGTAAAAACCACTGATCAAACTCCCCCAAACTTAAACCGTTGCTTGACCTCAAGCGACAATTACAAGAGTTAATGACCTTTAAGGCACACCGGTGTTCATACGTGAAATATCCGTTTGTATTTATCAAGAAACAGTTGGTCCGGCATTCACATGACGCGACGAGTTTCTGCTACCACTTTAAACCTTTAGCTCCCATTTTAGATACTTCTCCAACTATGCTTTGCACTTAAGTCTCTTTCCGATTTTTCTCCTCTTTCATTCGGACAATCACATTAAGGCATTGTATTTCTTATAATAATCATCACATGCATGAGACAGATCAAGGCTTTTTATTTTTCTTTTTCTGGCACCAAACGAGCAGCATTTGCTACTTTTTTATTACCGATGAAATTTTCAAACTTTGCAGTTATATATTATCCTTTTGGACGACGTTTGGGGATCAACCTCCTTTGGGCTAAATAACCGGGTGAGGGTTACCCAACTTAGCGAGCCGGTTGCCTTTTACCGCCTTTTCATCATTTTGTGCCAACTTTATATCCCCTTTTTTTTCTCAATCAATCATCATGCATGTGAATTTGAATTATGCCAGACTGTATCAATAAACTACTCGAGGAGTACTTCTCAGGATACAAGTATTATGGTGCAAATCTACACGTTGGACTCGTATTTCTTTTAGGGAACCAAGGATGTTTAAACAAACCTCTTCTTGTCAAATTATTCCGAACTTCCTGTCCTCAATCAATCCTCCCTTCATCTCTATATACTATTCTCGGTCGCTCTTTAAGATCAAAACTCTTCAAAAATTAAAAATTTCGGTCAAAATTTGGGAGAATGATTTTGTAGGTCTTACACATATTATAGCAGCAATATAAATTAAAATGCAAAGAGTAAAACCTCCCCCAAACTTGAACCAAACATTGACCTCAATGTTTTAGAACAAGCTTGAGAGAGTGACTCACAGAGGGTAATGCACTCCATAGCTTCCACTTGAAATGCCCCTTTTATTTCCTGAAAATAAAACAAACCAACAGAGAAATTAATTATTAAAACCGTGGGTTGCCTCCCACGAAGCGCTTCGTTTAACGTCGCATGGCTCGACGGTCCATTTCCCTTTATTATGGAGGATATTTTCTATTCGACACCTGGTTGCTTTTCACCTCCGCAACCAAAAACTCATGAAGATGAAAGGCATGGACAACTTTTCTCTTCAATTCACTTACCACATTCTTCTTGACTTTCTTAGCCTTCTTCGGACTTTTGATAGCTTCATGAGTTGTTTCTACCCGAGATGCTATGCTTGAAACTTTTTCTTGGAGCTGCTCAGGCTTTTTGTCTTTTTTCTCACTTTCTGTCATACCACCAGAATTTTGATCATTTACAACCGCCCTCCGTTTCTTAACTCCTAACATCTTCAAGGTTACTTCTTCATCAAAAGATCTCAGCGTTAGTGTCCCCTTTTCAATGTCGAGGTTGCAGCGGCCTGTCGACAAAAATGGCCTCCCAAGAAGGATAGGAGTTTCTTCGTCTTCCAGAATGTCCATGATGTGGAAGTCAACAGGGAATACAAACTTATCAACTTCCACTAGTACATCTTCAGCTACCCCATATGATTTCTTAATGGTGTGATCAGCAAACCTTAACTGTGTCTTACTCTCACTAATCTTTTCCAATTCAAGCTTTTTAAAAATTGACAAAGGCATTAAACTCACACTAGAACCAGAATCGAGGAGTACCTTTTTAAAAGTTATGTTATTGATAGTGCATGGTATTGCCACCGCTCCCGGGTCTTTCCTCTTTATTGGGATCTTTCTTGCTGACGAGACTAAACCGCACTTCTCAGTTGCAATCTTTTGTTCTCCTTCCACTGATCTCTTTTTCGCCATCACTTCCTTCATAAATTTCCTATACAAGGGCATGTGCTCAAGTGCTTCGAAGAATGGTAGATTTACCTCTAACTTTTTGAACAAGGCAGTGAACTTCTCAAAATCTTTCTCTTTTGACTTCTTCTTTGTCACTCGGGAAGGGAAAGGTAGTTTGATCACCGGTTCAGCCTCTTTCTTATTTTTTTTCTTCAACTGGTTTAACCGGTGGTATCACAACTTCTGGTTCTTTCGGATTTTCTCTTATTGCCAAATCCACCTCTATTACCATAGGGTCATCTATTTCCTCTTTTTCTTTTTCAGATTCAGCCGCTCTTTTGCTCCTTGTTGTAACTGCATTAATCTTCTCTTGATCTTTCGGATTTTTCACAGTTGAACTAGGAAAGTTACCTTGTGCCTGTAGAGTGAGGTGTTGTGCTATTTGACCCACCTGAACTTCTAGATTTTTGATTGAAGCTGTGGTGTTCCTATGGTTGTTTCTTGTCTCTTCTTGAAATTGAGAGCATTGTCCAGCCAATCTCTCGATAGCTACTTCCCACTCCGCTTTCTGAGGGCCTTGTTGTTGTTGTTGATCTTTCCAAGCGAAGTTGGGATGATTCTTCCACCCAGGATTATAGGTGTTAGAATAAGGATTATTTTGCATCAAGAATTTGATTTCTTCAATTTGCTTGGAAGTCGCAACACAACAAACAGTTTGATGAGGACCACTGCAAATTTCACAGATTACAGGTTGAGCTTGTTGCACTTGAGCGACCTGTTGAGTACCTATATTCATAGCCTTTAATCTCTTTTCTACCTCTGCAGCTATTGCATCTTCAACTCGGATTTTTGATGTTTCCAGCTTGAGATCAATGATTCCTTCTGGTTTACTGGCATACCTATCATACAGCTCCAAATGCTCATTTGCAGCTATTGCTTCAATGATGTTGATGATACCAGAGGCTGTTGTGAAATTTGTTGAGCCTCCAGCTGCTGTGTCGATTAACTGCTTTGTCTTGATTCTCAGCCCGTTCACAAACATTTGCATCTGTTCAGTTTTGTCCATATTGTGTGTCGGACATGCCACCAAAGTCCTCTTGAACCTTTTATAGGCATCCCCCAAAGACTCACCCTCCTTTTGCTTGAAGTTCAGAATTTCATACCTTTTTCGTAGAAAGACTGACGCTGGAAAATATTCATTTAGGAAAGCTTTTTCCATCTCTCCCCACGATGTGATACTGCCTGCTGGTAGCGAATAGAACCACTCCTCTGCCTCTTCTGCTAGAGTAAAAGGGAACATCCTCAATCTCTTTGCTTCTTCGGTATGACCATCAATTTTTAGAGTGGTGCTCATGGTCAAAAATCTCTGCAGATGCTTGTTTGCGTCTTCGTTAACCTTTCCGGTGAAAGGTTTCCTTTCAAGCTGATTGATGGTGCTTGGGTGTAGTTGAAAATTTGCAGCATTTACCGGTTGGTTGACAATTGTTTGTCTTCCCCCCGGTGAGTTTGCAGCACCGTAGTCACCAAGGAGCCTCTCAGGAGGAGGAGGATTTTCACCCATGGTTTCTTCTTCACTTTCAGACTCTGAATCGGAATGAACTGACACAATTTCCTCTTCAGGTTCCAGATTAGCCAACCGAGCTTGTCTACGCCTTGCGTGCAAAGTTCTTTCAATTTCTGCGTCAAAAAGAAATTCAGCTGAGGCCTTACCTCGCATACACAGATTAGATAAATATGAGAATTAGGAAAAATAAATAGTGCAGAAAATAAAATTTTAGTCGCAGAGCAACAAAATTCTAATTGAAATAAATCTAGAACTCTATAATCTTCGGCAGTCCCCGGCAACGGTGCCAAAAACTTGATCGGTAAAATAGCAAGTGTACTATTTTTGCCTATGTAGTAGTAATGGGAAAATCCCAAGTATCGAATCTCAAGGACTGCTTGACGATATAGAGTTTTATCAGTGTTTCAATTAAACAAAAGTTCAAAAGGTTGTTTTGATTGGTTTTACAAATAAAGTAAATAAACAGAATTATAGAACGATGAACAGAGATGAGTAGATTGCTAGGGGCCGGTGAATGATTCTTCCTGTAACAACTATCCTTCTCAATACAATAACATAGTTTCACAATTGGTTACCGGTTCTCAAGAATATCTAATCCTAAGGCCTTAGTGAAAAGATCTTTGACGTCACAACCTAATTACTATGTCCATAGATAATTATAATTATGATCAAGCATTCCAATACCAAGAATTTCCGGTTAAGATAAAATATCCCTAGTCCTAGGTGATAATTATTATCCTATGTTCTTACTCATGTCAATGAACAATTGCTGTCCAGCTAAATTCATTCATACAATTTCATTATCCGTTTGTCCGACGGTTAAGGCATAAAGAACAGATGTAAAACAAACCAATTATATGAAAACCAAATTGTTATTGCATCAAGGAAATAAAGTTATCACATTCAGAATCAAGATCACCCCCTAGCAATGGGGGGTTTAGCTACTCATAAAAATAACAAAAATCATAGTTTGAATTGTAGACATTACAGATAAACAAAGGGAATCAGATCTTCAATCGCAAATGCTCATGGAAATCTTCATTCCTTGCTTCGAATATGAATTCTCCAGCTTCTCCAATGTATTTTCGCACCCAAAACTGTCCAACCCTTGTCCAAACGCAATCTCCTTCTTTTATTACTGTCATTCTGGGCTTTTCAGCAAAACAGGCCCAAAAATCACGTGCACACGCGTGTGGGCACGCGTCTGGTGCTGTGACACGCGTCCTGGGATGCGTCCTAGCAGGGGGGGAAGTTTTCTTTGCAATTCTGGCAGCTGGGACGCGTGTGGGCACGGGTCTGGTGGTCTGGGACGCGTCTGGGCACGCGTTTGGTGGTCTGGGACGCGTCTGGGAACGCGTTTGCTCAGCAGACCTTAAAACTTCACTTCCACACGCGTCTGGGGACGCGTTTGAGCAGCCAGATGTCCTTTTACAGGCTCCACACGCGTGTGGAGACGCGTTTGGCCAGACCATGTGCTTTTTCATCAGTTTCTTTAGGTTTCATACTGATTTTCTCCACTTCATTCATCTGAGTCTGCAAACACTTAAACACACAACTAAAACGTAAAATGCGAAATAAAGAAATAAAACATAACATAAAATACTTCAAAGACAACTAAAAATAACGGTAAAAACATGTGTAAAAACCACTGATCAGCTGCATTTAATGGTAAAACATACCCGGTTGATATTGTTTTATGCAGGTTGCATTTGTGTGAAGCTAATACAGGTTTTGTAGTGAATGTCATTATCGATGTCATGGCATCCGTGTGTGATAGCAGGAGCTATTATTTTTTATTAAATGTGTTTCCTGATTTATCTCAATAATCAGTTTAGGACAGCTTTTATTAAGTGTTGAATATTTCGTCCAGAAGATCCTGCTGATAGCACTTTTTGTAACAGACAGTTGGCGTGTGAATTAGGTTAACTTGGTTAACCCTAATTTGTTTATTAAAAGCCCAAGGCCCAAGACTGCATATAAAAAGGACTGCAATCCTATTTTGGAACGCAGACAGAAGATTTTGTATTATGAAGAACTGTTGTTATGTAACTGTCCCGTGTGATCCAAGAAATTGTCCTTGATGATTGCGTTGGAATAGTTTGTGTTTGTGTAATGTCACTCTAATCTTTTAAGCACGAGTGTGTGTCTCTTGATTGAAGCATTTAAGCAGATCAAGGTGTGTTTTTGAAGAGTATCTTCTATCTGTAATTGTTTATTTGTTTATGTGTAATCACTGCTGTGGTTGAGGGGGAGTGGAATGGAGATATTCCATATCTAGGTAGAACCTAGGTATAAGGGTCATTGGGTAGTGTTTAAGTGAGAAGTTGTAAACGGGGGAGTTTAGCTTTGAATTGATACTACTGATGGTGGATTTCATCCAGTTTGGGTAAACAATTCTGTGTGTTTTTTATTGTTTTTATGTTGTTCTGTTATTACTATATGTGCTGCATAATTGTGGATGTCATAACATCCAGTTTGACATCGAGCGTGTGTTACTAGAATTTTCAGGTCAAAAACCCTAATTGTTGACAGATGAAGTTGAAAGTTGTTGACTTTGAATTGAACCATACCCTGGCTTGGATTTTGGTGAGGGGAATCACTTGATCATATGAGAATGCTTGAGCTCCTTTGTGAGTTTTAAAATCCTAATTTGTCTTAGCCTTTTGATCAGTC
Source organism: Vicia villosa (assembly GCF_029867415.1). Classification (NCBI taxonomy): domain Eukaryota; kingdom Viridiplantae; phylum Streptophyta; class Magnoliopsida; order Fabales; family Fabaceae; genus Vicia; species Vicia villosa. Next base: position 150,464,515 of record NC_081180.1, read on the forward strand.
ATCTACCTTGTGAAACAAGCAATAAGCAAACAACAATATTTTTTTGTTTTGTTTTGTTAGCAAATGATGCATACATGATTGTGAATGATGATAATAATGATAATGATGATCTCACTCTTCTCAAAAAGAGGTGGGAGCTTTCTTGGTCATGTCATTTCAGGTAGTGGCATTGTTGTGGAACCATCCAAAGTAGATGCAGGGTTGCCGTGGGAAACTCCAAAATAGGTCACGGAGATTAGAAGCTTTTTGGGCTTAGCTGGTTATTATAGGAGATTTATCGAGGGCTTTTCTAAGTTAGCACTTCCGTTAACGCAACTGACTTGCAAAGGTAAAGCTTTTGCATAGGATATTCAATATGAAGAAAGTTTTACCGTGCTGAAGAAGAGGTTGACAACGGCTCCGATTTTGATATTACATAATCCTAAAGAATCTTTTATTATGTATTGTGATGCTTCTAAATTGTACTTAGGTGGTGTGCTTATGAAGAATGATGTGGTAGCTTACGCGTCGAGACAGTTGAGAATTCATGAAAGGAATTATCCTAAGCATGATTTGGAACTAGCAGTAATAGTATTCGTGTTGAAAATTTGGAGACATTATCTTTATGGTTCTAGATTTGAAGTATTAAACAACAATAAGAGTCCAGAAATATTTGTTTGATCAGAAGGAGTTGAATATGAGGCAACGCGGGTGGTTGGAATTTTTAAAAGACTATGACTTTGGCTTGAATTATCATCCGGGTAAAGCTAATGTTGTAGCCGATGCCTTGAGCCGGAAGACATTGCATATGTCAACGATGATGATTAAGGAATTATTTTATTGGTCTGGGTTAAAACGTGATGTAGCACAATTTGTGTATGCATGTTTGACTTGTTAGAAGTCAATGGTCGAACATCAAAAACCTGCAGGATTGATGAAACAGATAGACGTTTTGGAATGGAAATGGGATAGTATATCGATGGATTTTGTAACGGGGCTGCCCAGTACTCCCAGAGGGCATGATACGATTTGGATGATTGTTGATCGGTTGACGAAATCGACTCATTTCATTCCGGTTAATATTAATTTTCCTGTATTGATGTTGGCAGAGATTTATATCCGTTTGATTGTGAAGCTTCATGATGTTCTGTCAAGTATTGTGTTAGATAAAGATTTGAGGTTTACCTTTGAGTTTTGGAAAAGTTTGCAAGATGCGTTGGAATCTAAGATAAAGTTGTGTTCTACGTATCATACACAAATTGGTGGTCAGACGAAGAGGACCATTTAGTCATTAGAGGACTTGTTGAGAGCTTATGTTCTTGAGCAGGGAGGTTCATGGGATACTTACCTCCCACTGATAGAATTCACTTATAATAACAATTTCCATTCTAGTATTGAAATGACTCCTTTTTAAGCTTTATACGCTCGGAGGTGTAGGACTCTATTGTGTTGGTATGAATCCGGTGAGAGTATAGGTCTTGGACTTGAAATTGTCAGACAGACTACCGAAAAGGTGAAATTAATCGGGGAGAAGATGAAATCTTCCTAGAGTAGACAAAAGAGTTACCATTACAAGAGGAGGAAAGATCTTGAATTTCAAGCAGGAGACCATGTATTTTTGAGAGTCACTCTGGTCTATAGATTTCTGAAAAAGTGGGGACTGTTGCGTATAGCGTGGCTCTGCCACCTAATCTTTCGAATTTGCATGATGTGTTTCATGTTTCGCAACTCCGAAAGTATAATTCAGATCCCTCTCATGTGATTATGATGAACGATGTGCAAGTGAGAGATAACCTTACAGTTGAGACGGTACCTGTACGAATAGAGGATCGTGAGGTAAAGAAGTTGAGGGGCAAGGAAATTGCTTTAGTAAAGGTTGTTTGGGGAGGAGCTGCCTGAGAGAACGCGACGTAGGAATTAGAAAGTACGATGCGAGAGTATTTTTTTTAAAACAAAAAAGAGAATATATTAAAAATCAAACAAAAAGATGGTTACAAGAAACACAAAAGGGGGAACAAGCCAAAACCTCTAAAGCCCAAAGCCTGAGCCTAGGGGTATCTGCCTTGTCTAACAAGTAATTAGAGACAATATCTCTATGAACAAAATTATACCAAGTGAAACTTTTGCTATTGAAGCCGATATTAGCCAGGAAATTCGCACACAAATTGGCTTCTCTAAAGCTATACGTGATCATAAAGTCAATGCTAAGAGTATACGCCTAACACACAAGCCAACGAGATTTGATTTTCCACAGCACTAAATATGTTAGGGAGTTCGGGAGAGTCGGGAGTATCAATGAGACCAATGTTGTAGAACCACAAGAGAGGGAGACGCCACATCTCAACCCAAAACTTTCAGGTGTTAGGTAAATAGGTTATCTCTCTTATAAATCCAACATCCCACTCATTCATAGACAATGTGGGACTTTAACCACTCACACTTGCACCCAACATTCTCCACCACAGGTTTGAGTCCCCCACATCCTATAACAGGATCCTACACCAGATCAAGCTCTCGCTCCCCTACCAATTCAAACCACAGCTCTGATACCACTGTTGGGGAGTCCGGGAGAGTCGGGAGTATCAATGAGACCAATTTTCCAGGACCATAAGAGAGGGAGATGCCACATCTCAACCAAAAACCTTAAGGTGTTAGGTAAATGGATTCTCTCTCTTATAAATCTAACATCACACTCATTCATAGTCAATGTGTGACTTTAACCACTCACATTTGCACCCAACAAAATGAGCATTCGAAAAAGCCCTCACTACCAACATACAGTCTTTCTTTAACCACTACTTCTTCTAGTTAAGCTGCTTGGCCTTCTCAATTGCTAAAATTGTTGCCATGAATTCAACAATAACTGGAGTTCCAACATCCAAAAACGCACGGAAGCTAAGCAAATGGTGAACATTTTCATCTCGGAAGAGACCACCGCAAGCAGCAATCAAAGGAGAACCAGAAGCAACACCATTAATGTTGCATTTAATCCAACCTCGAGCTGGAAGACTCCAAAGGATTTCAATTGTGGAGAGCTGATATTACGAGGGTGAATACAAATGTCAAAAGCTTTAAGCATTGAGAAGTAAACCAAGGAATCATTAGCCTTCCTTGAAGTTAAGTTACCAACAAGTTTTGCTCTAGCAGCAATATTGGAGATGCAGTTTTTCCAATGGATAACTTTATTGTCGAACCTATATTTGTTTCTGGCCTTCCAGATTTGACAAAAAGAGAAAACAATGCAGACTTTGATATCAATTATGGCCTGAGAATTCTAAGATTCATTCAGAATCTTATGACAATACGACATCTTGTTAATCAAATGCAAAATTGCTTGAGCTCCACTAAAATTTAATAAGCAATGTGACTGATTTAGAGACCACTAAAATTTTTCATAAGGTGACATTCCAACTGGCATACATGCTGAGCTCCACATGAGTGTCAGATAGACTGCGTCATTGACTTTGACTAATAGATTAGACAAAAAGATTACTGCAAAACATTTAGAAAAGTTAAGGGACTTACATAGTCTTTCTTAAAATTAAGGGACGAAAATAAATCCCGAGTACAAGATACAGGACGAAAATAGGTATTAAGCCTTTTTTTTAGCCTACTAAATTAGGAGTATAAAAAAATATATTTACAAAACACTTTGAAATTAATAAATAATTTCAAAATAAATAAGTTAATTAGAAATGACATATTATTTTTGAATTTTTATTCTAAATTCCGTTGTAAATAAATTTACAAACAAGAATCAGATAAAAAAAATCAATTGGACGTATGTCCTTTTGATCCCTAAACATTTAGACACAAGTCATCATATAACTTTCTTCTTCATGAGTTTATCTTTCCTTCCATAAATATAGTGGTATATTACTTCAAATGGCTTTCTAACAAAGAGTGTAAGATTTAGCAACTACTTTCATCGGCCATCGACATGGACCAAGTGATGCTAATGTAAGCCTCCTTTAACAAAGATTTAGCAATTACTAATTATATATTTCTGAAAACCATCATGGTTTACTATAAAGCTTGCATTTATCTATTTTTTAGGTTACAAATTAATTGAGCCAATAGTCAAACTAGAATCCTTACCTTCATAGCTTCTACAACAAAACAAATGTATTTACATTATTTATGCTTAGTATTTTTTAAGGATTAATGTTTTTAATCCTCTAAATATCTCGAACTTCATTTTTTAATTTTACAAAAAAAAATTTGAACATAAAAAAAACGTGTTATAGAGGTTTCAAACTTTCCTAAATTCCTTCTACTATATTAAGTGTTGTTCCCATTTACCTTATGCACATCACCAATAGATCAAACACACTTTTCATTTACCTTATGCACATCACCAATGGATCAAACACCTTAAAAGTGTGTTTGAATGAGATAATTGAAAATTTAAAGGAATTTAAAATTCTAAGCAATTTAAATGATTCAATTGAAATCCATTATTTTTAAATTATTTTATTTGAATGGAATATTAAGATAATTCATTGTTAGATTTTTGGGGTCATTTTTTATAAAATTTAAATTTTTTAGACCAAATTAAAATATTGAAAAGTAAGGATCAATTTGTAAGTTTAAAAAATTTTAAGGACCAAATTGTAAATTTAAAAAAATTATTAAGAACCAATTTAAAAATTTTTGGGTCAATTTTATAATTTTGGAAAATATAAGGACTAACTTGCAAAATTTGAAGAAATAATAGTAACAAATACATTCTATGGAGTATCAGAGGAATTCTAAATTCTTTGGTTTTTAATGTCATTTTAAAATGATTAAATTTAACTTAAATAAAATTATGCATAAATTTCTAACATTTTAACAATTCTTCATTTTTGTATCTAAACAATAAATTTTATGCAAATCATTTTAAATTTTTTTAAAACATTACATTTCCTCATTAAAATTCTCCATCCAAATTTATGTATCACCAATCTCCCATGAATTGATTTGACAAGAAAATTGCCATCAATTTTGAGGAATTCATAATACAGCTCACATATATAGCTTTTAAAAATCACATCAGCATCATTAGTTATCATTTTCAAAATAGTTTATAATCAGTAACTCCAATTACTCAGGCCAGTCATTTGATCCCAATCTTTGTAGGACACTTTTCTACCTTACACAGTTTGTATAGTAGGAATGTTTTTTTTGGTTAAATACGTTTTTAGTCTCTATAAATATGCGTATTTTTAGTCCCTATAAATTATTTTTTTAAAGAATGGTCCTTCTAAAATTTTTATGCATTTAATTTCAGTCCCTGCTGTCAAACCAATGTGTATTTTAGAATGATTATTTTGTAGACATGTTCATAATGTTTTAAAAAATTCCTGGAAAATAAAGGAACTCAAAATTCAATTTCTAAGTTGAGATTTTCATTACTTTTATCATTATTTTTTGAAATTTAAAAAATTCATATGTAATTCTTCTCGTTTTAAAAAATTCTAAAACTTGGTAAATAAATATTTTACAGTATTCTAAACATATATAAAAAAAATTTATTCAAGAATTTAAAATTTAAAGGGTTATTAATCAATTTTTAAAATTTTAGAAAATAACAGGGACTGAAATTGCATGCATAAAAATTTTAGAAGGATCGTTTATTGAAGAAAAACTTTATAGGAACTAAAAATGTAGGGTCGCATATTTATAGGGACTAAAAACGTATTTTAACCCATGTTTTTTTTTCAAATCTAAATCATTTGTACAGGTGTGTGATGAATGTCCTGTGTGCCTTTTAGCTTCTTCAAAAACCAAAATTCCAGAATTAAATAACTAATTTGAACTAAAAATATACCCCAAGTGTGGACCATATACTGAAACATATGTATGAAGAATTTATCTCCAAACACGAGAGAAAATTTAGTTCCAAATTTCAACGAATCAACAACATCTATTTTATACAATTATAAGGGTACCTGCTTTTTATTTTCTTATAATGAGATTACCCCTGGAATGTCCAACAAAACTTAACTTAATATCTCCCAATATCCCATATTTTGTCACTTTGTCCCTTTTGCTTTTCAAAAAAGAAATAACTTCTTCAGCCAAACTTGTTGATTGACATAGTGTGAGCGTGAACCCATCTTAAACCGGAAATAATATCCACCACCCTTTTGTAAACTCGCATAGAAAGCACGAACAATATCCTCATTATATGGAGTATCGCACTCCAACGGTGGATGGATATTTTGATGTTGAATTAGACTAGTAATTTCAGGAATGTTCATACAGTCGGCTACCTTAGGGTTGTACACATATTGCTTAATAATTTTCCGTTTCATGTGCAATTTTTCAAAATCAGCCTTACAATCTGAATGAACGAAAGCGAGAGCACTTACCGGTCGAGATGAAGATCCGGTAGCGATTTCCTTTCGTTTTCTGGACTTTGGAGGCATTGTTGAGGATGAATTTGATGAAGATGTTGAGGATTTGAGAGACTTGGTGCGTGGAGTATTAGGGTTTCCGTAGAGAGCATATGTTTGAGATGGAGGAAAAATGAACATGAATGAATGCATATGAAAGAAACATGGGTCGGGTCGACCTAAAAGCCCACATTTGGGAATTAATGTTGCAGTAGGTCGACCTAATTATAAGTTGCGTCGACCTAAAAGGAGCAGTGGCTGTGGATTTTTAAAAGAAACAGAGTAGGTCGACCTAAAGCCAAGCTAGGTCGACGTAACTGATAGTAGTTTTCTTATTTTTGAAATTTGCTTTAGTAGGTCGACTCAATGCCAATTTGGGTCGACTCAAAAGACCCCAAATGCATGAAATGCATCAAATATCTTAGGAATGGAAAATATATTCCTGTTCTACCATATGTATGCTTAAACTACCATATGTATGCTTAAATTTGACACATTATGCTTAATGACGAGCAATCTATATGTAAATGAGAATTATTGAGAAGCATATATGAGGTCACTATAATCATGTCAATTGATTGCATATTACAGAATCAATAATATTTTTGGAAGTGAACAACAAACATGTTACGACTTTCTCAATTTTCAGATATCTTGTCATCATGATGTAAGGTAAAGTATGTTCCTTTTGTCAATGCAGCACGATCCTTGACTGGTTGCGTACTACCTTCACACTAAGAGAGATGTTAGCTTGAACATAATCAATAGATAGAGATAAAATAATTAGATAAACAAAACCATATTTAGCTCAAATTAGAGATATACAATATCCCTAATTCTTCGCGAATGTTGAAGAAAGGCTCGGTTGCAAGAGGTTTGGTGAAGATATCCGCTAATTGCTTCTTGCTCTCAACATGTTCAAACAAAACTTCCCCTTTTTCTACATGATCTCTTAAGAAGTGATGTCATATTTCGATATGCTTGGTTCATGAATGTAGAACAGGATTCTTGCTTAAGTTGATGGCACTTGTGTTGTCACACATGATATGTATTCGATCAAGCTTAATGCCAAAGTCAATAAGCTGCTGTTTGAGCCACAATATCTGAGCACAGCAACTTCCGGCAGCTACATATTCTGCTTCAGCTGTAGATAACGCGACTGATACTTGTTTCTTGCTGTGCCAACTTATCAATGAATTTGAGAATAGATGACATGTGCCACTGGTGCTTTTTCTGTCAAATTTGCATCCAGCAAAGTCGGAGTCAGAGAATCCCACCAAGTAGCATTCATTTCCCTTAGGATACCATAGACCATATGTAGTAGTTCCACGGAGATATCGTAGAATTCTTTTTACAGCCTTTAGATGTGATTCCTTTGGGCACGATTGGTATCTTGCGTACATACATACGCTAAACATAATGTCCGGTCTTAAAGCCGTGAGATACAATAGTGAGCCTATCATGCCTCGGTACAATTTCACATCAACTTCTTTACCGTTTTCTTCCTTGTCTAGGTTGCTATTGGTTGCCATAGGTGTGTCAATCTCCTTTGCCTCACTCATTCCAAATCTCTTTAGCAATTCTACGCAATATTTAGTTTGGCTAACGAAAGTTCCATGACCAAGCTGCTTGATTTGTAGACCAAGGAAGAAGTTCAATTCTCCCATGAGACTCATCTCAAATTCACTATGCATAAGCTTAGAAAATTCTTTGACAAGTTTTTGCATTAGTTGACCCAAATATTATATCATCTACATGAACTTGAACCAAAAGTATATCTTTATCTTTTCTTTTAATGAAGAGAGTAGTGTCAATTTTACCCCTAAAGTATCCTTGACTAAGTAGAAATTTGCTTAAACGATCATACCAAGCCCTAGGGGCTTGTTTGAGACCGTATAAGGCACGTTTCAACTTGTAAACATGTGTTGGATACTTATAATTTTCAAATCCGGGTGGTTGAGCTACATAGACCTCTTCATTAATATAGCCATTTAGAAAGGCACTTTTAACGTCCATTTGAAAAAGCTTAAAGTCTTTTGAGCAAGCATAAGCAAGTAAGAGACGAATTGCCTTAAGACGTGCTACGGGAGCGTACGTCTCTTCATAATCAATACCTTCCTCTTGATTGTAGCCTTGAGCTACAATTCTAGCTTTGTTTCTAGTAATAACTTCGTTTTCATCAATTTTGTTATGAAAAACCCATCTAGTGCCGATTACTTGATGTTCTCCCGGATGAGGGACAAGGTCCCATACATCATTCCTTTTAAACTGGTTTAATTCCTCTTGCATGGCCATTAGCCATTGCTCATCAAGTAATGCGTCTTTTGCGTTTTTCGGCTCAACTTGTGAAACAAAATCAAAATGATGACAAACGTTACTTATCTTGGAGCGTGTTGTAACACCCTTTGAGATGTCACCTAATATGTTATCAATTGGATGATCTTTTACGTTTGTCCAGGCCTTAGGAAGTTCTTCGTTGTTTGAGATGCTTTCTTTTTCTTCACTGTCATGAGGTTCATCTTTCTCTTCCTTAGCATCTTCCTTTTTGATAATCTCACTTTCTTCTTCCTTTTCTTTGACAATATCTTCAGTGGATGGGCCTGCACTATCAAAAGATATACCTTTCTCAAAACATTTTGAGTAAGATTCATCAAAGGACACATGAACTACACTTCCTTTACCAAGTATAGCTCCCCGATTGTTGTCTCCATAGGTGACATACCCCTTCTTCTTTGCATGAAACTCAACAAAAAGTGATATGTCTCCCGTCATGTGTCTTGAACATCCACTATCAAGGAACCACAACCTTTCGGCAATGTCAAGACACTTTTCCTGCAAAATTAATTTAGAGTGGAAGGTCTCCAATTTTCATTGGGTCCTTGGTAGTGAGTACATAAATTATTGCACTTAGGCAACCATTGAAATACTCCTTTAGGAACTAGAATCCCCCTTAATTTGCATTTTTCAATGGTATGTTCCTTTTTGCAACAATAGTGACAAGTAATATGATGATAATATGCTGTTTTGCTAGTTGAAACTTTTGGTACAAAAGAATATTTGCTATATAAAGGAGTATACGATCTTTTGAACTTATTAGGATTAACCGCAAAAGTCACCTTTGGTTGTAGAGCCTTATCTAATTTGGCCTTTAGATCTCTTACTTCTTTTTGCCAAATGTGACAAGTCTTACAACCAAACCATGATGGAGGATCTTCCTCAATATTATTCTTTCGAATATCTAACATAGATTGTTTTAAAGCTTCTATATCCTTTTCGCTCTTCTCAACTTTTGATTCAAGATACGAATAAAATTTCTTATTTGAGGCCAAAAGTTTGAAAGTTTCAATTGCATCTCTATGTAGTTTTTCAAAAGCTAATTTTAATTGAGCATGAGATACCTTATCTACAAGTTCAGGTTTAAGATGACTTACACGTTTCTTTTTCTTGTGTTGATGAGCCATAAGACATAAGTTTGTCGATTCCTCTTTATCGCTTGACGAGTCTTCACTTGAGGAATCATTCTCCCATACTATATAAGCTCTTCTAGGCTTGTTATGACCTTTGCTTTGATTCTTGTCTTTCTCCTTCTTGAGATATGGACAATCCGGTTTGTAATGACCAACTTTGCCGCAATTGAAACAAGGTCCTTTGGACTTTCCTTTGTTGTTGTCATCTTGTTTGGACTTGTTGAATTGCTTCCTATAGTTAATCAAGCTCATGTCGGAGTGTTTTTCTCCATTTTTCCTTATGTATTTGTTGTATCTTTGCACAAACAGTCCCATTTCCTCATTGTCCGAGTCTTCGTCATCACTAGTATTACTATCCTCTTGCTCTTGTTTTTCAGGTCTTGGAGCTTGAAGCCTTTAGAGCTATTGACTTCTTCTCTACCTCTTTCTCCATGTTCTTATCCTTCTTTACCTTTTTCTCATGCATGTCAAGGCATTTAAGGTGTTGCTCATGTTCTTCAAGTTTACCAAATAGAGTAGTAATATCTAAGGTATTTAGATCATTTGCTTCCTTTATAGCTGTAACCTTGGGTTGCCAATCCCTGTTTAAACATCTTAAAACTTTATTAGTAGCATTTGCATTGGAAATAGGTCTATCAAGAAAATTTAAACAATTTATAAGATGTACGAATCTCTTTTGCATATTTTTAATGGATTCACCATTTTCCATATGAAAGAGTTCGAACTCTTGAGTTAACGTGTTGATTCTAGCTAGTGTGACATCATCCGTGCCTTCATGTGCAACTTGCAATGTGTCCCACATAGCTTTAGCAGATTTACAATGGGAAACACGATAGTATTCATCAACTCCTAGAGCTGAGATAAGAATATTTCTTGCTTTCCACTCGTATCCATATTTCTTTTCATCTTCAGCATCCCAAGTAGTTTCTGGTTTAGGAATGACAGCACCATCTGCATTTGTAATGGTAATTTGAAAAGGACCATTGACAATGGCTGTCCAAATGTTCCTTTCAATGGCATTGATATGAACGCACATACAATCCTTCCAATAGCCATAGTTTTCACCGTTGAAAACTGGAGCTCTATTGTGAGCCCCTTTAGGTTCGGAAGCCATTTGTCCGATAAGTGTTTCTCGAAGTAAGGAATAAACCAGAGCTCTTGATGCCACTTGTTAGACGCTAGGCTTACGTATCTAGAAGGGGGTGAATAGATACTTCAGAATTTATTCGGATTTCCTTAAAAGATTATGGCGAAAGCGTTTACGGATCGACTCACGTCTATTCCGAACCGCTACGGGAAGGATCAGATATGTATTTAAACCACAAACTGATTACAATGTAATGATGAAAACAATTAGATAATCAACAGGTTGAAATACGATAAATCGTTTAAGTGTTTGCTTGAGTAAACTTGTTTTCAATGACTTAGATATATGATGAAAGCAATATATCAAACACTTGGTGATAATGTCCAAATTGAGTTATGTATCAATGTGTGGTGACTTGTGATGATTATGCAGAATCTTATCACACAAGTTTAACACTTGATAATTTAATCAATTTGCAATTATGACCAGAAATAAGTGAAATGTAACAAAAAGATAAAAGCAATAAGAACACGATATTTGTTCTGGCAATTCGTCGACCGTCCTCGCTACGACTACATCTGCCCCCAATTCCAAACGGAATTGGGATGTCTTTTATTATGATTGAAAAGAGTTTATACAAAGAAGATAACAAGGCAATAACGATGAACCAAATATGTTGATTCTTTGTATCTTCTTCCCCTTGATCTTTAGCCAGATCAAGTATCCTCCAAGAGCTTATCGTTGATTCCTTTTCTGCAGTGTTGTGAATTGCTCGAACCTTTGTTCTTCAATCTTCACACTCAGCTGAATCCTTGATGAAGCCTCTTGACAAAAACCCCCAAAATTCACCAATCTTGGAGGACAAAATCCGCAGAGTTTTTCACCAAAAACCCCACAAATCTTCACCCACTGGGAACCTTCAATTCCTTTCCATAAACGTTATCGATCTTGATCACAAACCCTCACCATAAGAATTGTTGTGTGTAATTGTGTTGGAGTTGAGAAGAAGAAAGAAGATGAGAAGCCTTTGTGTATCTTTAAGTTGTTGCTGTTGGAATTGATTAATTATCAGAAAAAGATATATAAAGGTGTTAGGATAGCTAACACAGAGCAAGCACATAATTTGGCAAGTTTAGAGGAGATAGGTCGACCTACTTCATTGATTGGGTCGACCTAAATGGAGCAGATTCAGCAAAAACATATTTGTTTCCAGTTGGGTCGACCTGTTGGGGCTCTAGGTCGACCTAAAATCAGTTGGATTTGGTTCTTGTGGTTTTTCTTCAGTTTAGGTCGACCTAGGCACTTGGTTGAGTCGACCTAAATGGGACAGAGGTGAGTCTTCTTTATTTACTTCAGTTTGAGTCGACCTAAGGGCTGAGTGGGTTGACATATCTGAGACAATTCCTTATGTTGTGTGAATGAAGCCTTCTGGGTCGACCTGGGCTTGTGGTGAGTTGACCTAAAATGCCTTAGATAGCCAAAATCCTACTTTTCCTTATGTCATTCACTTGTGGCTTCATATTTGTTCACTTATGATGTTTTCCATGAATCGAAAAATTATTGATGAATGTAGGCTTGTACTTACATACTCCCCCTTTTTGATGATGGCAAACATTGGTTGAATGACGTAAGCTCCCCCGTACTTGAATGCGTAAGCTCCCTCGTACTGGAATGCGTAAGCTCCCCCGTACTCATACTCTCTCATATACTCCCCCTTTGACAACATCAAAAAAAAAGAAACAGAGAAGGTAATAGGAGAAAATGCACAGAATAATTATAACAAGAGAACAAGTTGCATACCACAACAGTAGAATAAGTATAAGATCCAAGTTTAAAAACATGTTATGATTACAAACAAAACTGAAATTCTTATGATAAAAGAAGCATAAACATGAAATGATATGGAATGTAGTGCTATGAACTAATGGAATGCAATGTCCTCTAACGTCTTCCGCGCCTTCATCTTCCTCTCTGAAAACCTTGAGGTCTATCCTCTTCAACTTGCTCAAGTAGATCAAGAACAGATCTGTTGAGTATGTTGAAGCTTTGACTCAGACCAGCATGTCTGTTGGTTGCTGTTTCTTCAAAGCGGTTCTGTCTTTCAGTGAGGTTTGAGGCAAAAGTTTCAAAATCACTTTTGTGCTCTTGAGCTAAGCGATGTAGATTTTCATACTTAATTTGTTGCTCATTGTAGCATTCTTGTTGAACTTGTTGCATGTTCTGAAATTGGAGTTGTTGTGCCTCAAAGTGTTTTTGTTGAGGAGGCTGCATGTTTTCTAGCATGGAGATGATATTCGATTGATCCGGTTGCGGCAGAGCTGTATATCCCCAAGGAATTTCTTCTTCTTGTGGTGGTACATATTGCCAATTTGAGTTGACATCTTGAGGAACGTCTTCCATGACATGATCATCATCAATAGGCATGTTAAGTTTAGGTTCATCCTTTTCATTTCCTCCTTGTGGGCCAAATTCAGCTGGATCATCATAGTTGTAAAAGATTTTTCCAGTCCCCTTTTGTATGAGATAGTATGCTTTCCTATTTGGATCCCAATGATAGCCCATAAGAGTCAAGGTGGTTTGAGAGAATTCTTGAGGATGTTTGATCCTAGTGTAAGCCAGCCCATCAATTGTCATACCGAAGTTATTCACAATTTTCTGAATAATTGATCCATAGCATAAAGCAGTGGTTTTCTGCTTAATCTCGTAAAATTTTGTGGCTAGAAGTAGGGCCAATGCACACGAGTTCTGTTTTCCAGCAAGTATATCAACACAATTTCATTCCGTTCAATCCTAGAGTATCCACCCAACCATGGTCAAATGATACGGGAGATAATCCAATTGAGTAGCCTAGGATTCCTCTTTAGATGCCCTGCTGTGAAAGTTTCATTTGGTTTGTCAAGAACGGTTGGGTCCTTGAGAATTGATCGCATGTAAGCCATATGATCATAGTTTGCCGGAACATCACCATCCTCTATACGAAATTCTTCACCTTCGAGGGTAAGGCCAAAAATACTCACCTAAACTTGTTGATTGACATAGTGTGAGCGTGAACCCATCTTAAACCGGAAATAACATCCATCACCCTTTTGTAAACCCGCATAGAAAGCACGAACAATATCCTCATTATATGGAGTATCGCACTCCAACAATGGATGGATATTTTGATGTTAAATTAGACTAGTAATTTCAGGAATGTTCATACAGTCGGCTACCTTAGGGTTGTACACATATTGCTTAATAATTTTCCGTTTCATGTGCCATTTTTCAAAATCAGCCTTACAATCTGAATGAACGAGAGCGAGAGCGCTTAACGGTCGAGATGAAGATCCGGTAGCGATTTCCTTTCGTTTTCTGGACTTTGGAGGCATTTTTGAGGATGAATTTGATGAAGATGTTGAGGATTTGAGAGACTTGGTGCGTGGAGTATTAGGGTTACCGTAGAGAGCATATGTTTGAGATGGAGGAAAAATGAAAATGAATGAATGCGTATGAAAGAAACATGGGCCGGGTCGACCTAAAAGCCCACATTTGGGAATTAATGTTGCAGTAGGTCGACCTAATTATAAGTTGCGTCGACCTAAAAGGAGCAGTGGCTGTGGATTTTTAAAAGAAACAGAGTAGGTCGACCTAAAGCCAAGCTAAGTCGACGTAACTGATAGTATATTTCTTGTTTTTGAAATTTGCTTCAGTAGGTCGACTCAATGCCAATTTGGGTCGACTCAAAAGACCTCAAATGCATGAAATGCAGCAAATATCTTAGGAATGGAAAATATATGCCTGTTCTACCATATGCATGCTTAAACTACCATATGTATGCTTAAACTTGACACAATATGCTTAATGACGAGCAATATCTTCCTCTTGATTGTAGCCTTGAGCTACCAATCTAGCTTTGTTTCTAGTAATAACTCCGTTTTCATCAAGTTTGTTACGAAAAAACCATCTAGTGCCGATTACTTGATGTTCTCCCGGATGAGGAACAAGGTCCCATACATCATTCCTCTTAAACTGGTTTAATACCTCTTGCATGGCCATTAGCCAATGCTCATCAAGTAATGCGTCTTTTGCATTTTTTTGCTCAACTTGTGAAACAAAAGCAAAATGATGACAAAAGTTACTTATCTTGGAGCGTGTTGTAATGCCCTTTGAGATGTCACCTAATATGTCATCGATTGGATGATCTTTTACGTTTGTCCAGGCCTTAGGAAGTTCTTCGTTGTTTGAGATGCTTTCTTTTTCTTCACTATCATGAGGTTCATCTTTCTCTTCCTTAGCATCTTCCTTTTTGATAATCTCACTTTCTTCTTCCTTTTCTTTGACAATATCTTTAGTGGATGGGCCTGCACTATCAAAAGATATACCTTTCTCGAAACATTTTGAGTAAGATTCATCAAAGGGCACATGAACTACACTTCCTTTACCAAGTATAGCTTCCCGATTGTTGTCTCCATAGGTGACATACCCCTTCTTCTTTGCATGAAACTCAACAAAAAGTGATATGTCTCTCGTCATGTGTCTTGAACATCCGCTATCAAGGAACCACAACCTTTCGGCAATGTCAAGACACATTTCCTACAAAATTAATTTAGAGTGGAAGGTCCCCAATTTTCATTGGGTCATTGGTAGTGAGTACATAAATTGTTGCACTTAGGCAACCATTGAAATACTCCTTTAGGAACTAGAATCCTCCTTAATTTGCATTTTTCAATGGTATGTCCCTTTTTGCAACAATAGTGACAAGTAATATGATGAGAATATGCAGTTTTGCTAGTTGAAACTTTTGGTACAAAAGAATATTTGCTATATAAAGGAGTATACGATCTTTTGAACTTAGTAGGATCAACCGCAAAAGTCACCTTTGGTTGTAGAGCCTTATCTAATTTGGCCTTTAGATCTCTTACTTCTTTTTGCCAAATGTGACAAGTCTCACAACCAAACCATGATGGAGGATCTTCCTCAATATTATTCTTTTGAATATCTAACATAGATTGTTTTAAAGCTTCCATAACCTTTTCGGTCTTCTCAACTTTTGATTCAAGATATGAAAAAAATTTCTTATTTGAGGCCAAAAGTTTGAAAGCTTCAATTGCATCTCTATGTAGTTCTTCAAAAGCTAATTTTAATTGAGCATGAGATACCTTATCTACAAGTTCAGGTTTAAGATGACTTACACGTTTCTTTTTCTTGTGTTGATGAGCCATAAGACATAAGTTTGCCAATTCCTCTTCATCGCTTGATGAGTCTTCACTTGAGGAATCACTCTCCCATGCTATATAAGCTCTTCTAGGCTTGTTATGACCTTTGCTTTGATTCTTGTCTTTCTCCTTCTTGAGATATGGACAATCCGGTTTGTAATGACCAACTTTGCCGCAATTGAAACAAGGTCCTTTGGACTTTCCTTTGTTGTTGTCATCTTGTTTGGACTTGTTGAATTGCTTCCTATAGTTAATCAAGCTCTTGTCGGAGTGTTTTGCTCCATTTTTCCTTATGTATTTGTTGTATCTTTGCACAAACAGTCCCATTTCCTCATCGTCCGAGTCTTCGTCATCACTAGTATCACTATCCTCTTGCTCTTGTTTTTCAGGTCTTGGAGCTTGAAGCCTTTAGAGCTATTGACTTCTTCTCTACCTCTTTCTCCATGTTATTATCCTTCTTTACCTTTTTCTCATGCATGTCAAGGCATTTAAGGTGTTGCTCATGTTCTTCAAGTTTACCTAATAGAGTAGTAATATCTAAGGTATTTAGATCATTTGCTTCCTTTATAGCTGTAACCTTGGGTTGCCATTCCCTGTTTAAACATCTTAAAACTTTGTTAGTAGCATTTGCATTGGAAACATGTCTATCAAGATAATTTAAACGATTTATAAGATGTACGAGTTTCTTTTGCATATTTTCAATGGATTCACCATTTTCCATATGAAAGAGTTCAAACTCTTGAGTTAACGTGTTGATTCTAGCTAATTTGACATCATTCGTGCCCTCATGTGCAACTTGCAATGTGTCCCACATAACTTTAGCAGATTTACAATGGGAAACACGGTAGTATTCATCAACTCCTAGAGCTGAGATCATAATACTTCTCGCTTTCCAATCGTATCCATATTTCTTTTCATCTTCAGCATCCCAAGTAGTTTATGGTTTAGGAATGACAGCACCATCTGCATTTGTAATGGTAATTTGAAAAGGACCATTGACAATGGTTGTCCAAATGTTCCTATCAATTGCATTGATATGAACGCACATACAATCCTTCCAATAGCCATAGTTTTCACCGTTGAAAACTGGAGCTCTATTGTGAGCCCCTTTAGGTCTGGAAGCCATTTGTCCGATAAGTGTTTCTCGAAGCAAGGAATAAACTAGAGCTCTTGATGCCACTTGTTAGACGCTAGGCTTACGTATCTAGAGGGGAGGGGTGAATAGATACTTCAGAATTAATTCGGATTTCCTTAAAAGATTATGGCGAAAGCGTTTACAGATCGACTCGTGTCTATTCTGAACCGCTACGGGAAGGATCAGATATGAATTTAAACCACAAACTGATTACGATGTAATGATGAAAACAACTAGATAATCAACATATCAAACACTTGGTGATAATGTCCAAATTGAGTTATGTATCAATGTGTGGTTACTTGTGATGATTATGCAGAATCTTATCACACAAGTTTAACACTTGATATGTTAATCAATTTGCAATTATGACCAGAAATAAGCGAAATGTAACAAAAAGATAAAAGCAATAAGAACACGATATTTGTTCAGGCAGTTCGTCGATCGTCCTCGCTACGACTACATCTGCCCCCAATTCCAAACGGGAATTGGGATGTCTTTCATTATGATTGAAAAGAGTTTATACAAAGAAGATAACAAAGCAATGACGATAAACCGAATATGTTGATTCTTTGTATCTTCTTTCCTTGATCTTTAGCCAGATCAAGTATCCTCCAAGAGCTTATCGTTGATTCCCTTTCTGCAGTGTTGTGAATTGCTCAAACCTTTGTTCTTCAATCTTCACACTCAGCTGAATCCTTGATGAAGCATCTTTACAAAAACCCCCAAAATTCGCCAATCTTGGAGGATAAAATCCGCAGATTTTATTCACCAAAAATACCACAAATCTTCACCCACTGGGAACCTTCAATTCCTTTCCATGGACGTTATCGATCTTGATCACAAACCCTCACCACAAGAATTGTTGTGTGTAATTGTGTTGGAGTTGAGAAGAAGAAAGAAGATGAGAAGCCTTTGTTATCTTTCAGTTGTTGGTGTTGGAATTGAATAATTAACAGAAAAAGATATATAAAGGTGCTAGGACAACTAACACAGAGCAAGCACATAATTTGACAAGTTTAGAGGAGATAGGTCGATCTACTTCATTGATTGGGTCGACCTAAATGGAGCAGATTCAGCAAAAACATATTTGTTACCAGTTGGGGCTCTGGGTCGACCTAAAATCAGTTGGATTTGGTTCTTGTGGTTTTTCTTCAGTTTAGGTCGACCTAGGCACTTGGTTGAGTCGACCTAAATGGGACAGAGGTGAGTCTTCTTTACTTACTTCAGTTTGAGTCGACCTAAGGGCTGAGTGGGTCGACCTATCTGAGACAATTCCTTATGCTGTGTGAATGAAGCCTTCTGGGTCGACCTGGGCTTGTGGTGAGTCGACCTAAAATGCCTTAGATAGCCAAAATCCTACTTTTCCTTATGTCATTCACTTGTGGCTTGATATTTGTTCACTCATGATGTTTGCCATGAATCGAAAACTTCTTGATGAGTGTAGGCTTGTAACAATTGCCGCTGAAAGTATTGTGAAAGACATCCAGCATCACCGTACATCTTGCTTCTTTATCTTCTTTCATTGAGATAATTTTTTATATCCAAACGTGTATATCCAAGATTAGAACTATGTCCCGCCTGTGTGCACATAAGTTGAAATGTCGACTTCTGTCGTAATCCGTAGTTATCAGCAAAATCAATTTCATATGCTTGGACCTCAGTTATCTTTCTATGTGATGCTAGCATGTGTGTGGTCTCTGGTTGTTGCAAAGAGTGATTATGACCCTCTATGAATTCATGAATAACAAATTTTTCATTCTTCAATACAGTAGAAATCCTTGCTTTGCAATCAGTTCTTGTTTCAGCTCTATGGTTACTAACAAACACATCTCTCTTGTCTGCTTGTCGTAGTCCTTCCTTGCAACAAACAAATCGGCATGATGATATAGAACCTGTTTTTTTATTCTTGTTCACGTAACGTTTTCTAACGCCAAAGCCAATGTGTGCACCGTATGCGAGCCAAAATTGAAAAGGTGCCTCTGATGAATCAAATTCCATACCAATCATCAGCTTCCAATCAATATTTGTAGATGTCATTTTTTTATCATACTTCCAAGCAAAAGAACTTGGAATTTTGAATTACATACACATAATTAGAAATTAAATACAATGAACTTTGTTTTGTCTAATTGATAATAGGAGATAAACCACAACAACAACCCAAACAACTTTGATGAACAAAAATTGAAAACAGAGTCAAAGAGTAAACAACTTAAAATGATTGTTTCTTGTTTAACAACTTTCATCAAAGCCAAGAGTAAGAGCCAAGAGAAAACAACTTAAAAACATTGAAGAAGTTTATTATTTGCCATTAAAATAGATTAAATGAACATGTGTTAAGTTATTTTTTCAATCAACATATAAGAAATGTTAGAAATTAAATTTTTTTCATACAAAATAGAGACATATGTTGAGAGGAAGAGGAAATACTGTATCGGTGGTCGGCGGAAGTTACGGTGGTCGACGGAAAGTGAAGTGTATTATTGAAGGAGAAAAGAAAATTTGATCAATGTTAAGAGTTTTTTTTTATATTATATTTTTAATTTATTTGTTAACTAAGCCAAAGCTAGCTGGAAGCATTTGAGTGGTTAGAAGTATTATGTGGTTGAAAATTAATCAAAGTTACTCTGACGTTCCCGCCAGAACGTTAGAGAATCCGCATCTCACTTAGGGTTGGACAAATATATACCATCAGACCAAATTTGTCTGACAGGTTCGGTCTAGTCATGGACACTAGCCCTTCGTGTTTGGTTGGACTTATTCGGAAAACCGAAACCGACTTCTCTTACTTTGTTCCTCACTTTCTCCCTTCTCCATCTTTCAATCCTTTTCTCCCCTCTCCCTCTTTCAATCCTTTCCTGAATTGATTAATTTTTCCTATATTTTATTTTCAGATTTTGATTCAAGGCCTAATCATAGAAGAGATTAAGAGGGTTAAAAATAAAAAGTAACTATTTTGGTTTTGTTAAAACTATTGTTATGCATATTTGTGTTTTGGTGTATGACATATCTGATAAATTTATTGTGGGTTTTGTGTTTTTGTTTATGACAGATCTGAGAAATTTGTTGTGGGTTTTTGGTTTGGTTTATGACAGAGGTAAGAAATTTGGTATATATTTTGTGGTTTGGTTTATGACAAAATGGAGAAATTTGTTGATGAATCTTCTGGTTTTCAAACTGATGTGAAAATTGCGGAATGTTTTGTTTGAGTTCTTTTAAACTTAAATATTTACTTTATAATGTATATCATATTTAAAAGTGGAAATAGAATGGACTCATTTTATTGACTTAATCAGTATTAAATAATGTATGTGAAAATGTTATTAAAAGTTGAACCATTTATTAGCTTAATCAGTATTAAAAAAATTAAATTATATAAATGGTATTAAAAGTTAAACCGCCCATTTATTAGCTTAATCAGTATAAAAAAAATTAAATTATGTATATGGTATTAAAAGTTGAACCGGCCCATTTATTGACTTAAAAAATATATAATTTCAATTTCATTTTGGAAATGAGCTTCAAATTTAAACAAGTCCAAAAATCAATTCAATAAAAAAAAAACAGCTCTTTTAACTGAATCTAGTTGTGTGCGTGTGTGTGATCTAGCGGTGAAACGTTTGGGCTTAAATTCGAATTGACCCGAACGGATGCCCATCCCTAGTAAGACTATGCTGGCTTTATGTAGGGAGATTTGGTTTTTTAATAAAGCGTATAGTGGTAGATATATGCATGAAAAAAAAAGGTATATAACAGATAATGTATTTGAAAAATTTTTGTAAAGAATAAATTGGGTTCCTACTCTTTTATTTATATATTATTAATTCAAAAGTCATGATTAATCAAATAAATTATTAACTTAATTTTTTTTAATATTGTATTAGCTTGTGTGAAGGAAGCTATTTTAAAAAATATTTACAGGCTTTTCACCACAAACATTAAACTTTTACAGGCTTTTTATTAAAAAAAAATATTTTTAAACTTTAAAAAAAGTTGGACACTGCACAAAAATTTGTACATGAAAATTAGGGATGGAATAATAAAGAAGTTTCAATTGATTTAAAGAATGGTAAATAAGATAAAAAAATGTATTGTACATGAAAATAAGATATTGTAAAGATAATATCTAGATTTTTATTCTTTCCTCGTTGCATACAAAGGTATTGTATAGCAATTTATAAAATTGAGAATTGAGAAAATATGGTTAGAAAACAGATAATGAATTCTTCTTTGTATTAAAGATTTTTGTGTGAATGAATTGTGTTGTTCATGCACATTGTGTTTGTCTTGGATACTAGCTTTTAGGGAATGGTTGTATTGTGTGAATCACAATTTTATTGTTGCTTTATTACTTTTGCATTGATATTAACTTCCTATTCTAATTAGTGGTTGAATATGAATGTCGAGGATTTGTGTGGTTATAGGAAAGTGTGAGTAATGAGGATTAGCATCATAGAATTTTAATGTTGGGTACATGCTTTCTCAGGTTGGAATTTAATCCTTAGGAATGGTCGCAGTAGGTTTAAGGTATTGTTTCTTTATTCGGTTTTATTATTAGAAATATTTATTTTATTTGCAGATTTTCATGCAAAAATATATCCGCAAGTATATGTGCAAATATATTAACTGCTAATTTAACTAATAAAACATAATTTTTCGCCGAAACAAAATTGGCAGAAATTTTTGTAGAAAAACCATATTATCCAAGTGTTTCCACGAATTTTACTACCCGCAAAAATATTTCAATGTCATGCATATGGTTTCTTACCAATTGTTGTATGTGCTTTTTACCAACCAATTAATAAAACAGAAACCAACAACATCACCTTTGCATTGATCTATGTCTCAAAAAGTATTCTTGGATAACATATATATATTAATTAAATATTGAGCATCCATACTCAAATATAATTAATTAAAATGATTACAATTGTTGTTTCCTTTTGAAATCTAGCATGTTGAAGAAAAATGTTAGCTACCACAGATTTACAATATATCTACTAATATTTGTGTGTAATCTTCCAACACATATAATATTAAAAATACACAAGATGTCTCTGTTAAAATCTTATTGCACACACTCGCAGTAGTCATGTCTCATAATCAAGATGTCTTTTGTCTGACATTATATATTTAGATTTTGTCGGAAATAATTAGTTCTCACTACTTTATGTAGAAAATAGACTTGTTAATATTTTCTCAACTTCAAATCTTTGTTGTCGCATATTCAAATAAAATTGATTTACACATATGTCATCAGCAGAGGATGACTGTTCGGTGATGACATCGGTAAAAATCTTTCAGTGTAAGGAAGATTGTTTTTCAACTATTGATTTGGAGGAATTTCATGAACAGATTCATAATATTATAATTACTCTCTTTAAAATATGTTCAGAATCTCGAAAAAGTTTGTACGAATCAACACTTCGACGTGAAGATGTGGCGTAGAAGTGTCGATTACTCGAGTTCAACGCATGCATCATATGCTTCGCATTTGTAAAACTTAGCACCCAAAAACATTTTTACAAATGCTCTGACTTCCCTATTGTTAAAGGGGTATGTGAGCACAAGATGCAATGTCTTGCCGAGCACACTTTTAAAATTTCTTTTCTCATCATCCCGTTCTATTTAAACAAAACACATAAACAATAACGAATATATATTTTCAAAGAGGTTCCTACTGAGTACCGAGATGTGAGGGGTACTAATACCTTCCCCTTGCATAACCAACTCCCGAACCTAGGATCTCTATTTATTTTATTAGTTTTTATTTTAAAAATTTCTTTGGGTTTTATTTCGCTTTTTTCTCATTTCTTTTGGAAACAATAAAGTGTGGTGGCGACTTTCACTAAAATACTAGTTGCGTCAATCCAATGGCATTGGTCTCAATTTTTCACCGCTACATGTTCCTTTTGAGAAGTGGATTGGAGATAAGAAAAGTGTGATTCATCTTAGGGTATTTAGTTCTGTATGTTATAAACATGTTCAAGATGCTAAGAGAAAGAAGCTGGATGATAGAAGTAAAGTAATGTTACGGGTAGGGTACCAAAATATAGAAGCTTATAAACTTTATTGTTGAATCTTAAGAAGGTGGAATTCCACGGAGATGTCATAGTGAAAAAGTCCAAAATTTGGGATTGGAATACGTCTAATTCTGCCTCTGGTGTATGAGGTTCTTCTGAAGGAAATTTAGAAGTTGTTTATGAAGATGAGTTAGAATTAGAAGATGATTCTAATTCTGTAGCTGAAATCGAGTCTGACTCTGAAGGAGAATCCGAGTCTAAAGACGATTCAAAAGGAGACTCTAGAAGTGATCCAGACTCTGAAGGTGATCCAAAATCTGAAGGTTGTCCAGACTCTGGTGTTTAAGACTCTAGGAGTCAAACTTCTAAAGGTGGTAGTTCTGAAGATGGTGTTTTTGAAGGAGGTCCAGAAGCTGACACTGTTCCACGTTCTGAAGAAGAGTCAAAACAAGTTCAGAGACCATAGAGAATGAGACAAATACACAAAAGGTTTGCAGAGTTAGACATGTTACGCGATACTGAGATAGACTCTGAAGGCGAAGTCATTCAGTGTGCCATGTTAGTAGACTCTGAACCTATGTAAAAGAAGCATAAGAAAGTATGGCTGAAGGCCATGAAAGAAAAACTTGAGGCTTTAGAAAGAAGCAAGACTTGGGAGTTGACTGAGCTTCAATATGAGAAGAAAGTCATCATCATCAGATGGGTTTTCAAGGTGAAGCTAAAGCCAGATGGATCAATCGGCAAACACAAAACAAGGTTGGTATCCAGAGGTTTTCTTCAAAAACCTGAGCTCGATTACTTTGAGGTATTTGCACATGTAGCTAGACATGAAACAATCATGTTAGTGATTGATATAGCTACTAATAAAAATTGTTCTATAATACATCTCGATGTTAAATATGCATTTTTGAACGGTCACTACGCCAAATTTGGCTTTTAGCAGCACAGCTACGAAAGCGCTTTTAGGCAAAAGCGCTGCTATAGGTTTCGCTAAAAACAAAACTAAATAACAAGGGAAAAAAAGCGCAGGAATAAGGGTAGGATACAAAAGCGCTTTATAAAAGCGCTGCTATAGGTAAGATATGAAAGCGCTTTTAAAAGCCCTGTATAGGGGTAGGATAAGAAAGCGTTTTTATTCTAAAAAGCGCTGGTATAGGTCTGGTTAGAAAAACGCTTTTGAAGCTTATTTAAAATTAAAATTTTTATAACAAAAGTAACAAAAACACACGTTTTGCCTCTCATTCTTCACTGTTCTTCTCTTCTCCCTTGCGCCGTCTCTGTTGTTCTTTCCCTCGCCGTCACCGTTCTTCTCCTCGTCGTCACTCCTCTCCGTTAACAACCATCTCCTCGCCGTCACTCCTCGTCGTCACTGTCACTGTTCTCCTCGCGTCACGGTTCTCCTGGCCGTCGTTCTTCCTCTTTCCTTCGTCGTGTCTCCGGCCAGGTATCACTTCTTCTCTTCCATTTCTTTGTTCTATTTTAGGGTTTATGTTAACATTATGCAGCGAGCATTTCCACTTTTAATCTCACACAACTTAGGAAGTAACACATTAAGGTTTATTCTTGTAACACTGTAGAGAACATAACTTTGCTATGAAACGAGATTCCAGAAGTTGTTCACCTGATCTTTTCACATGTTTCTCTAGGACACACCTTTTGTTGATAGATGAAACAGCAAATGAACATGTTTTCTTGCTTAGATTCTCACATTCTATTGATCTTGCATTGATGTCACACTGCAATATTAGTTCATGGTATACAGTTGATTACACAAACAGTTGAATATTGTTCTTGCTACCCTTCGACAAAAATTTTATTTTGTTAATTAGAAAATGGAATAAAATATAATCAATAGGTGGGTACAATATAATCAATTATGTTGCAACTTTCAATTCTGTTTTTATGTTACTGATTCATGCTTGAATATCTATATATGTTTGGTTAGAAATTGGAATAAAAATTATAGTGTTGGGGCTGTTTTTGGTTAGGAATTGGAATGAAAATTATAGGTTTTGGGGTTGTTTCTGGTGTAGAAAACGCAGAAAAATTAAGTTACCGTAAGATTTCCACGAGTGATTGCTAGCGATGGTCTTTAAACTTATCATGTTTGTTATACATGTTTGGGAGTTTATCACGTGTATGATCTATATATGATCTGATATTTTGAGGAGCTTATTACAGTTACAAAATTTAAATGTGAGAGGTGTGAGAAAACATAGATACTGATGAGCCTCCTTCATCGATATCAACTCAAACAAATTAGAAGTTTTGAAGTATTGTTATTTGGTACTTGCTTGATATGTGGATAATAAGCATAAGATTAGTGATTATGGCATTATGAATATGTTAAATGGCGCATAGGTCAAAGGAATCATAATTGTATTTTTATCTGAAAAATTTAAGCTGGCCACTGAGAATTGTCAAGACTACCAAGAATGTTAATGAGGGTAGTCTGTAGCATGTGAAACGCCCATATCAACAATCGATTAAATGACATAAAAGAAAAGAATGGGGGAGGCATATTTTTCAAGTACATTTGTATACCTAGATATTCTGGCAAACCTTATAGTTGTATCATTGTATGGGTATCTTAGAGAACACTTTACCAACATATAAGTTGCGGAAGTCTATGCGTACTCCATTTAGCATAGGTTGTTGTTCTAAACTTCTAATAAATCTTACTTTCAACAATTTTTCAATTTCTTGTTTAATCCGACACAAATTTAGGTGCAAATCTCCTATTAAGTTGCTTCATAGGCTTCCATCATTCTTTCAAAGGTAGTCAATGCTTTAACATGCTCAAAGTTTAATCTCGGCATTTCGTCGTAAACCAGGTAAACCAGTTTATTATGTAATCAAATTTGGTTCCACTCCTTTGATAATAGAGCTCTAATGAAAATAGTTATGTAATCAAATTTGGTTCCACTCCTTTGATATTTAAAAGAGGCTGGTTAAATGACTAGTCAGTTCTCGAACTATCATGGGTTCAACCCCTATCTAACACACAATATTCTGGTCTCTACTCTACATCAATGTGATTCCGAGTGATTTATAAAAGAGATCTGGTTAGGTTGAAAAGTATATTTTGTTTATAAACTACATTTATCCTTTATTTTTAAACAATACCTTTTAATATACAAGAACAAATATGAAGTGATAGAGTGGTTCACATGCTAGTTCCTATACAAACCCAAAATATATTCTTTAAAATTTTATCATTAGAGCATGCTTAGAATAAAACACTTTAACAGTACACAACCTAAAACTTATACAAGATAGTTAATCACCTAAATCAATTATTTTAGTAATCAATACTTCAAATGACAACTTATCTATAGATTCATGCAAATAATGGTAATGTAGCTTAAATAATGGTAATGTAGATTAAATGATATCGTTGAGTTACCGTAAGATTTCCATGAGTGTTATGACATAACATGTGTTGCTGTCCGGATATTGAATTAGAAGCTTTAAACTTGTTTTATTATTGATTGAATTAGAAGCTTTAAACTTGTTTTTGAAAACGGACTTAAACCCTATATCTTCACTTTTAGTTTTATTATTGATTGAATTTGGTAGAAATTGATTTTGATTTGAATGTTGATATTTGATATTTGATACAGTCCCGATCAAAATTCTAAGAAAGTGATTTCTCAGTTATATTTTCTGTGAATGTTGATATTTGATATTTGATGCTGTGAATTTGATGTTAATAATATTTTTGTTTGTTATTTCAGCTTCGGTTCGCAACGCTCGCTGCTCTTGCCTCTCGTCCTCAACTTCAGCATCAGGTATTCTTCTTCTTCTTAATAAGAAAGCATAAGTACTTTATGATTAGGAAAATTTCTTTCTCAAATTACTGGTATACTTTGCGTTTTGACATAAACACATTATATTGTTTTGTGCCTTAATTAGTTGTTTTTGTTTAGCTTAATTAAGACATGGATGCATTCAAATCAATTGTCTAAAGAGTACGAGAAAGGGGTATTAGAATTTGTTAAGTTTGCGGTTACGCACGTCGAAGACTCGAGTCGAATGACGTGTCCTTGCTTGGGTTGTTGTTATGGGGGTCAGGTTGACGCAGATCAGTTGGCATCGCTTTTACTACGGTTTAGAATTGATAGAAGTTTTACATATTGGAATTTGCATGGTGAGAAAAGTAACGGGAATGTTGAATCGAGGTATAATACGACGCATGCTTCAAACGACGATTGCACAGACACATACAATTATGATTGAATCGAAGAGATTGTAGAAGCGCTTGAAGAAGATCTTGAGGATTGTCCCAAAATGTTCGAGAGGTTGGTAAGCGATGCAGAGAAACCGTTGTATGATGGCTGTACAAAATTCACAAGATTGTCTGTGGTGTTAAAGTTGTACAACTTAAAGGCGGGCAATGGATGGTCGGATAAAAGTTTCACAGAGTTATTAGCCCTTATGAAAGATATGCTACCAGAGGATAATGTTATTCCCAATCGAACGTATGAGGACAAAAATATGTTGTCCTCTATTGGCATGAGCTATGATAAGATACATGCTTTTCCAAAAGATTGCATTTTGTTTCGAAACGAGTATGCAGCGTTAAATGAGTGTTCTCGGCCATCGTAGATTCTTAAATTCTAATCATCACTACCATGGGTGGAGAAAAGAATTCAATGGAGACACCGAACAACGTAGAGCTCCACCTATATTGATAGGTGATCAAATTTTTGAAAAGGTGAAAGATGTGAGTACTCAATTTGGCAAGCCTTTTGCACATACACTTGTCAAGAGTGGGTGGAAGAAGAGGTCAATTTTTTTTGAACTTCCATATTGGAAGTCGTTGTACGTAAGACATTTCCTCGATGTTATGCATATTGAAAAAAATGTATTTGACAGTGTTATTGGTACATTACTCAATACACAAGGAAAGTCTAAGGATAACCTTAACATAAGGAAGGACATGGTAAACATGGGAATGAGAACTGAATTGGGACCCGTGACGAAAGGAAGACGAACATATCTGCCACCTGCTGTTTACACTCTATCTAGAAAGGAGAAGAAAATATTGTGTAAGTTCTTTAGTGAAGTTAAAATTCCAGAAGGTTACTCATCAGATATTAGAAGACTTGTGTCCATGAAAGACCTCAAGTTAAAGAGTTTAAATACGCATGATTTCCATGTTATAATGGAACATTTTCTACCAATAGGTATACATTCTATTCTGCCAGAAAAAGTAAGAAGCGCAATAACTAAATTGTGTTTTTCTTCAAGTCAATTTGCAGTAAGGTGATCGATCATGCGAGCTTACCAACATTGCAAAAAGAGATAGTTGTTACTTTATGTGATCTTGAAATGTATTTTCCTCCCTCGTTTTTTGACATAATGGTTCATCTAGTCGTTCATCTTGTGAAAGAGACACAATTGTGCGGACCAGTTTATATGAGATGGATGTACCCTGATGAACGTTATATGAAAATATTAAAAGGGTACGTGAAAAACCGAAGTCGACCGGAGGGTTGTATTGCCGAACGATACGTTGTTGAAGAAGCGATTGAGTTTTGTATTGAATATTTATCAAATGTTCAATCAATTGGACTCCCCAAATCTCATATTGTCAGAAAAAAAGAAGGAAAAAAGCTATTTGGAAATAAAATTGTGACAGTATCAATGGTCAAACGGGATCAAGTGCATTTGTATGTTCTTCACAATGAGATTGAGGTTAAGCCATATGTTGGAATGCACAAGGGTGTTCTCTGAGGTTTAAATCCGAATAGAAATGAGAATTGGATAGTACGAGAGCACAATCGAAGTTTCATACCGTGGTTTAAGGAACATATTTATTCAAAGTATCATTCAAATCCTGCTTCAGTAACAGAAAGGTTGAGATGTTTAGCATATGGTCCAAGTATAGTTTTGTTTTCTTATAGCGCATACGCAATTAATGGATACACATTATATACCAAAGAACAGGATGATAAAAGTACTATGCAAAATAGTGGTGTTATCGAGCGCATTTTGGTGTTTGGTAGGGTTAGTTCTTCATTCTTGGATCATCTAATCTTTGTTTCTTTTGCCTAGCAAATTTTCATACAAAATTTTTCATTCTTGTTTTAATTTATAGAGCACACTGGTTGTTGCTTGCTATCGATCCTATAAAAGAAGTGGTCTATTATCTGAATTCGGTAGATGGTGCGTGGACCAATTATCCGGATATGAAGTCAATGATTGATAGGTAAGTGAGATTGTTCTAAATATTCGTGTATATTTATATATTTAATTATTTATGTGAGATTGATCTAAATATATGTTTTTATCTTGTTAGATCAATACAAGTATTCTGAAGTCAAAGAGACGCACAGGTATCACAGACTAAATCAAACAACATTACTTGGATCAAAGAGCAGGTACATTAATTTTCACAATTTTTCTTATAATAGTTATGCTACTTGATAAAACAAGACAACTATAAAATCTTATTTATTTTTCTATGTAGTGTCTGCAACAGCGAAACAGTACAGATTACTGATACTTTGTTTTGAGGTTTTTGAAAGAAATCCTTCAAATGAATCAATTAGAGATTCCAATCACGGTATGGATTTATAACTTAGGATAATTTCTTATAATTTATTACATTTAACTAAATCATGCATATTATGTTTTTGTTATGTAGTACTTTGATGAATTCTATTCTGCTTCTTAAAAGAGACTTAAGTTGGAAGAAATCAAAGAGGAATTGTGTCAATTTTATATTCAGCAAAGAATCATATAGGTATGAATACATTATTGTGTGAAAAGTGTTATGAATACATTATTGTGTGACGGTTTTTGATAATGACTTTGTGATGGAGCCTTTAATTGTGTTTGAGAAAAGTTAGTTTAATTGACCGTGTTGTTCTGTTCATAATCTGCAGGACCAGGACCGTCCGCTCGTCGGATTTTGAGAATTTCGGGCTTATTCTGATTTAGTTATGTTAGAGATGATTTAGTTATATGTATCTGTTGCAAACATATGTGAATTGAACTATAATGGTTTATATATTTTACTTTGGATTATAATGGTATTATATTGGTATTTAATGGTATATAATGTCCTACATACGGGTTTTTGTTGAAATAATGGTGTGTATATATATATATATATATGTAAGGCTTGAATTACAGGTTTAGGGATTATTTCCAAAAATATTACAGGTTGAAAATAAAAATAAATTACAGGTCGAACTGGGAGGCTTAAATTACAGGCTGCACTTTAAAATATTGCATTTAGCAACGAAAGCGCTTTTAAAAAGCGCTCTTAAAGGCCTACCTACGAAAGCGCTTTTTAATAAAAAGCGCTGCCTAAGATGATAAAAGAAAGCATAAAAGCTGAAAAAAGCGCTGCTAAAGGCTACTTTAGAAAGCACTTTTTCTAGAAAAAGCGCTGCTAAAGACCCACCTACGAAAGCACTTTTCAAGGGAAAGCGCTGCCTTAGGCCTATATATGAAAGCGCTTTTCATGAAAAATCGCTGCCTTAGGCCTACCAACGACAGCGCTTTTGCCTAAACAAAAAGCGCTGCTAAAACCTATAGCAGCGCCACCTATGGCAGCGCTTTAAAGCGCTTTTAAAATCCAAAAAAAGCGCTTTTGTAGGTCTTTTTGGCATAGTTGGTCCTTTACAAGAAGAAGTATATGTGTCACAACCTCATGAATTTGTGAAAAAGAATCAGGAAGTGGTGGTGTACAAGTTGCATAAAACTTTGTATGGATTGAAGCATGTGACCAGAGCTTGGAATTTAAAAATTGATTCATTTTTCAAGATGCAAGAGTTTCAGAAATGTGAGATGGAATATGGTGTTTATGTTCAACATGCTTGTGGAGGAAATTAATTCCGAGTGTTTCTTTATGTTGATGACATATTGTTGACAAGGAGTTGTTCTGATGAGATAGTCAAGTTCAAGAAGGTGTTGATGAATGAATTTGAGATGACCGATGTGGGAAATATAGTATATTTTCTTAGGATGGAGATTTTATACTATGAGAAGGGTATCATTTTGCATCAGCTGAAGTATGAACTTGAAATTTTGAAGAAATTCGAGTTGACAAATTGTAAGTTTGCAGTCACACATGCTGAGACAAATCACAAGCCGGATTCTGATTCTGAGGATGAAGATGTAGATGTTACTACTTTCAAACAGTTGGTAGGCTCACTAAGATATCTCTGTACTACCATACCTGCCATCTGTTACACATCTAGAATGGTGAGTAGGTTTATGAAAACCAAAGTGGTCACATTATCAAGCTGCTGTTAGGATCTTGAGGTATATTAAGGGGACTCTAAAGTTTGGAGTTGTTTTCCCTTCTGAAGTTGAATTTGAGTTAGAACTAATGCGCTACTCAGATTCGGATTGGTGTGGTGATAGAGTTTACAAAAGAAGTACTTCTGGATATTTTTTCAAATATTTGGGAAGTTTTATTTCTTATTGCTCCAAGAAGAAACATGTGGTTGCGTTGTCAGCTTGTGAAGCTGAATACATTGCATGTGCTTTGTGTGCATGTCAAGATGTGTGGATGTTGAATTTTTGCAGGATTTAAAGATCAAGGTGAAGAAGCTTGTGAAGTTGATGATTGACAAAAAATCAGCTACAAGTCTTGCTAAGAACTCAGTGCTGCATGGGAGAAGCAGACATATTGATACGAAGTTTCACTATCTGAGAAATCAAATTTAGAGTGAAGTGCTAGAAGTTGTGCATTGTAGCACCCAGAAGCAACTTGCAAATGTTCTGACGAAAGCTGTCAAGACTGAGCATTTCATCAATTTAAGAAACAAAATTGGTGTTGTTAATTTTGACTATGAATGTGAATTAAGAGATGATGTTGAAATGTAACGGCACATTCAGTATTTGCTATTAGTTTGACGTGGGTCTTGAGTTTGGCTTTAGCTAGTTGGCCCAATATAGGTTTAGTATATATTGCAATTTTGTTTTGTAAAGAGTAGAGTGTGTCGAATCATTCCTGTAATCATTTTAATTTGAGTAAAAGTTTGTTACAACTTTCTCTGTCTTTCTTCCATTTTTATGTTGTTCATCTTGTTCTGCTGTGTACCAACAAAAATATCTGTATCTTATAAAGGTTGGCTTGCATGATCATACTAGGAGTTTCCATAAGTGACCGTCTTGACATACTTCAACCTCTCAATTTGACACCTGTGATGATTTTAGAGGTGAGAGTTCAAGAGTTTATGATTAACGACAATAATTAATTAACATGTTTCTTCTATTAAAAATAAAAATGAGAAGTTATTTTCAAGGTGATAAATTTTGGCATCTGTATTTTGTTACTGCAATATGTCTATGCAAAGCGTCATTTTTCATATAGAAAAGGGATTCACCCTGCTAAAAAATACCTTCATAAAGAAACTTACCACAGATGAAAAAATGACTTGTATCGTTCTTTTAGGAACAATTTGTATCAAATAGATACACATCACACACATGGTCACATGATTAAAGAGAAATACTTGATATATTACTTATCTTGACATTTTAAGTTCTAACAAAACAATGGTACATTGATGTTTTGGCACGAATTCTGATAGAAAGGATTCAACAACTATTAATTCTTAGATCTAGGGTTCAAACAAAGGATAGAAAAAAAACTAATTGCATAAAGAAAGAAGGAAATAAAAGTTGTGTCAATTCTTGTCTAACCATTCTGAAAGGGGCAGCTGCCAATAAATACAAGAGAGTGTTCAAAACCCTAATGGGCTGATACGAAAATGGGCTTGGCGCAACAATAAAACATAAAAAGATCTTAAAATAAAATAACTATTTTGTGACAAATCCTTGAAGCCATTTGGGTTTAAGTTTAATTCGTGTGGGCCTTGTATCACTACTATCCGGCCGAGTAGCAACCTTGTCCTCAAGGTTGGGTGTATGCTGATCCATTGGATTATGAAAAGCAGCAGCCTAATTAGAAGGCCCAGTTGAATTGGGAAGGTTTCTATTAGGGTTTGTTTGAATTTGAACAAAGTGTGGAACGGTGGGAAACAACTGTAAGGGAGTGTTGGGAACCGAAGATGCATGGGAAACAGTTGGATTTGGGAGAACGTGAGTGGGGGCCAACTGTGCTTTGGGGAGTGGGATATCACATGGGGTAACGGTTAGATTAGACAAGGGTGGAGATTTTGTTTGGCAAGAATCCATTGTAACTGATGGTGTAGATGTAGTTAACGTGTGGGGGCTAGCAAAAAAATCACGTGATGTACTTTCCTTGGGAACCGGAAGTGCATGTTTATGAGATTGAAAGTGCATCTCATTTTTCAGTATCTCATTCACTTCTCTTCCTTAAGTTTGTCTCTCTTTCTCTCCAGAAACACTTCTCTCTTGACCAATTTCTTCAATCTTTTTGTACTTCCTATCCTCTTCTCTCTTGATATCATCACTATTTTTACTCATATTTTCAGTACATGGGTCCAAAAATGACGAGTTAGCCGAGTGATGAGAGGTGGTCATGGGTGTGTTTTGATTGATGGTTTCTTTGTTGTTATCAAGTTCTTCCCTTTCAGAAATTAACGGTTGATTTACTGTTTGCAGGGTTGGATCGGTTATTGCATGGCTTGGAGTCCCCATGGTGATGTCGAATTCCACTTCGTGGTGATGGTCCTCTGTCGGAGCCTCAAATTCAGGTGGGATCAAAGACGAGGATGGTGGTGTGTTGTCACTGTGAAACGCTCTCAACTGAGATATATGGACCACTGGGTGGATTCTCAAAGACGGAGGAAGATCCAATTGATACGCTACTGAACCGATTCATTGAAGGATCTTGAATGGGCCGAAATAGCATTTAGATAATTTCTGAGATGAACGGAGGTGGACTGAAACCTGACGGTAGGGTCAGAGTTTAAGCAAAACCAGATCTACTTCTTGAAAGGTACAATCTCTGCGTTTTCTATTTCCTTGTGTTTCTATTTGTTTCTTACTTTTGGCTAAGTTGTATTGCAAGGTTTGTAACTACTCTTCTCTGTGTTACAAGTTTTCATCCAAGGAGGCAAGGGAAGTGGATCCGGTTGTGTATTGTGGAAATGACGGAGGGGGACGGCCTTACAGAGCTTCGAACGGAGACATCTTGATGGCAGAGTGATGATTCGTGTTGTGCCACAACTCAGCAAAGTGTAAGTAGTTAAACCATCGCTTTCAATTCTCACTTGTAAAACATCGTAAGTAAGTCTCTAAACACCGGTTCATAACTTCAGTTTGTCCATCTGTTTCAGGATGGTATGCAGAGCTGTATTTTAGAGTTGTTCCTTGAGCCTTGAAGAGTTCCCTCCAGAAAGTGCTTAGAAAAAGGGGATCACGGTCGGAAATAATGGACTTGGGAACTCCATGTAAGCGGCAGATGTCCACAGAGAAACGATGTGCAAGATCTTTAGTAGAGAATTTTGTAGGAAGGGCAATAAATTGAGAGAACTTCGTCAACCTGTTGCAGACGACCCAAATGAACGTGTGTCCGAAGGAATTAGGAAGGTGAGTAATAAAATCCATGCTTAAATCTGTCCAGACTTGAGTAGGTGTAGGTAGAGGTTGAAGAAGACCTTGTTGTTTTGTTGTCATGTACTTATTCTGCTGGCATGTAGCACAAGTTCTCACAAAAAATTTGATATCTGTATACACTCCAGGCCATAGGAATGAAGACGACAATCGAGCCAGTGTCAGTTGCAGGCCAGAATGGCCTCCTTCCGGTGTGCAATGGAATTCCGTGATGATTTTGGTCCGTAACTGAAGAGTATCAGGTATAAAAATCCGTTCTTTGTAATAGAGAAGATCTTCTTTGCTTTGAAAATTATTCTGTGGTGACAAATCTGTCTGAACTTTAGTAACCATTTGTATGCCCTCTGGATCTGATTTGTAAAACGTTTTTAATTGTTTGAGGAGAAGAGGAACACGAGATGAGATGGACATCAAGAGAGCTGTATCTTCATGGGAAATACGACTGAGCGCGTCTGCGACCTGATTGGTCTTACCAGGTTTGTAATGAATATCAAACTCAAATCCTTGTAATTTCGCTGCCCACTTCTGTTGTTCTGGCGTTTGAATGGTCTGATTTAATAGATTCTTTAGGCTCTTCTGATCAGTAAAAATATGAAAGTGTCCGCCTATTAAATATTGTCTCCATTTCTTGACAGCTTCTATAATTGCAAACATCTCACGGACATACATGGAGGAAGCCTGGAGACGGTTACAAAGCTTTTTGCTGAAGAAAGCTATTGGGTGACCTTCTTGGGACAGAAAAACACCTACTGCCACTCCCGAAGCGTCTGTCTCGAGCACAAATGGCTTGGTGAAATCTGGAAGGCCCAACACTGGAGTTTCCGTCATTTTCCGCTTTAATGTTGTAAAAGCTGAGTTAGCTTCTGTATTCCATTGTAGCTTTGTAAAATGTGATAAATCGGTGAGGGGAGCGGCGAGAGAGGCTTAATGACGCACGAATCTTCTATAAAAGCCGGTGAGTCCTAAAAAACCCCTGAGTGCCATGAGTGATCGTGGTTTCGGCCAATCTAGAATAGCTTGAATCTTTGCTTGATCTGGGGTTACACCTTCACTAGATATAATGTGACCTAAATAATCAACACTAGGAACAACAAACACACACTTTGATAATTTAGCATAAAACTGGTTAAATAAAAGCAAATCTAAAATGAGTTTTAAATGATGTGCATGATCTGAAATAGAAGACCTGTAAATGAGAATATCGTCGAAAAAAAAAACTAACACAAACTTCCTTACGTATGGTCTTAGCAAATCGTTCATAGCCGATTGAAAAGAACTAGGAGCGTTAGTTAAGCCAAATGGCATCACCAAGAACTCGTAGTGTCCGTCAAACGTCCTGAACGCAGTTTTGTGAGTATCCTTAGGAGTTACCCGAATCTGGTGATAGCCAGATCATAGGTCGATCTTAGAAAAACTAGTTGCTGAACCCAATTCATCAAAAAGTTCATCTATCGTAGGTATAGGAAAAGGGCCGCGGACTGTGACAGCGTTTAGGGCTCTATAATCCACACAGAATCTCCACGATCCATCTTTTTTTCGCACTAATAAGACAGGGGAGGAATATGGGCTGTTACTGGGTTTAATGATACCTTCACTAAGCATATCTTGTATGATAGTGGTCATAACATCCTTTTGTGAGTGTGGATAGCGATACGGTTTCACATTAACTGGGGCAGTATTGGGATGGATGGGAATGTGATGATCATGTGGTCGGGTGGGTGGAAGGCCTTTGGGGTGGGTAAAAATCGTGGCATGGGATTGGAGAATAGATGAGATTTGGGGCGGTAGGGTAGGAGGCAGTGTATCTAAGACATTGGTGGGTGAAGTTTGAGGTGTACAATTAGGGTGTGGTTGGAAGATTAAAAGGTGGAAGGAAGCTATGGAATCAGTTTGTAAAAGATGGCAAACATTGTTGTAAGAAGATGGTGAGATAGTGTTGGTATCACCAATTATGGTGATGTCATTGTTGTTGTGAGTGAAAGAGATCTTATGAATGGAGAAGTCTGCCATTAGGGGTCCCAAAGTTCTCAACCATTCCATTCCAAGGACGACGTCAGCCCCTTCAATAGGTAGCAAGTGAAAAGGAATCAAGAATGAATTGTTTTGAATTTTAATAGGAACTTTTGGGCAGATGCCTGAACACGATAATCTAGAGTTATTTCCCACCATTACCGAAAAATTGGGAATATGTTGAGTGTGAAGTTTAAGGTGGTGTGTGTGCTGGTAGTATATAGTGAGGAGGGTATAGGAGTTCTTAAGAAATTAGGGGGTGAATGGGGTGTGAGGAGGGTATGAGTGGAAACAAGAGTTGGGTTTAGTGTAGTACCTGATGAGGTGGCAAAATGAACAGTTCCGCTGTGAACAGTAGCTGCGGACGAAACAGTAGGTGTCGTCACAAATCTGCCGTGAACAGTACCGCTGTCGGGAATAGTGTTTCTGTGAACAGTAACCGCGGAAACAGCACCAAAAGGCTGTTTATCAGCTTGAGAGGCTAACTTTGTGAGCAAGCTGATGATGTTTTCATGCATAGCATCAGATATTTGTTTTTTCGTGTCCATTCTAGTTTGGAGCTGGTCCATATCAGAGTGAGTTTTGAGAAATCTCTCATCCATTTGGATTTGAGTTTTTTGCATAGCATTATCAAGGTGAAGGTGGGCGGTTTGGACAGCTTCATCAACAATATCTTTAGGGTTGGGTGGTTTGGGAGGGGCCATGGATTCAAGATGAAAGCACCAATTTGATAGAAAGGATTCAACAACTATTAATTCTTAGATCTAGGGTTCAAACAAAGGATAGAAACAAAACTAATTGCATAAAGAAAGAAGGAAATAAAAGTTGTGTTAATTCTTGTCTAACCATTCCAAAAGGGGCAGCTACCAATAAATACAAGAGTGTTCAAAACCCTAATGGGCTTATACGAAAAATGGGCCTGGCCCAACAATAAAACATAAAAAGATCTTAAAATAAAATAACTATTTTGTGACAAATCCTTGAAGCCATTTGGGTTTAAGTTTAATTCGTGTGGGCCTTGTATCAAATTCGAATCAATGCATTTCACATTGAACTGGCTGGTGGTGGATCATATGAAGATCTTCTTTCTTCAGCATTTGCATCCGTAGAACCTGAAGCTGCTGTCAGAAATGTTGTCTATATACTTCATTTCTTCTATAATCATGATTGTGGTCAATACAATTTTATTTTACTTTTCTCTATCTATGTCATCAACATGAGCTTATATGC
Organism: Vicia villosa; assembly: GCF_029867415.1. Classification (NCBI taxonomy): domain Eukaryota; kingdom Viridiplantae; phylum Streptophyta; class Magnoliopsida; order Fabales; family Fabaceae; genus Vicia; species Vicia villosa. Next base: position 150,502,532 of record NC_081180.1, read on the forward strand.
TAATACAATTTTATTTTACTTTTCTCCTTTTCCATTTTGTTTGTTGCTTGATCAAACTTTCATGTATCCAATTGAGAATGCACAATAGATGGACTAATTGCATGATGCTATCTACTCAAATGTGTTTCTTTTTCTCTAAAATTTATCGAGAACGAAGTGTTCTCAATTAGTAATGTTTCAATTCGTATAAACCATGCCATAATCACTACTACCTTTTTAAATTGACATTTATCTTTTGGTTAATACCTATTTTTACCCCTGTCATATGGGATTGGTTTGAAAAATCTCCCCGCCAAAAAAAAAGTTGCAAGAATTTTCCTAACATTTGAAGATTCTCTCGTTTTAAACCTTGTAAAATTATTGGTTTTAAAAGCAACCTTCCCATTTGAAAATTCGGTCATTTTAAACCCTATAATCTTGTAGATTATGTCATTTTAAACCCTCTGGAATATGACGGACAAGGTTGGTTTTACTAAAAAAAAAAAAATTTACAGGGTTCAAAATGATAGAGTCCTTCAAGTGGCAAGGTTGGTTTTAAAAGTAAAATTTTTACAAGGTTTAAAACGAGAGAATCTTCAAATGTTAGGGGAATTCTTGCAACTTTTTTTTGCAGGAGGACTTTTCAAACTAACCCCATATGACAAGAGTGAAAATAAGTATTAACCCTTATTTTTTCGTTAAAATAATATCTCATCTATGTAATCTCTTCTCAAGTATAGCTCTCAATCATATGGGACTAAGGCATATTTGGACAATATATCCATCTCACTTGATCCATTTTCAAACCAGTTGACCAATTAGTCATTTTAAAGAAATTTGTTTTATTATTTATTTGGATACTGCAAAAACTGAAGAATGTCTTATTCCACACATTAAGTATAGTGTTTAATATATATATATATATATATATATATATATATATATATATATATATTATATTGTTGTGAATTCAATGTCAAGAATAAACTATAAAGCAAGGAAAGAATAAAGAATAAGGAAGAAGAAGAACACAAGAATTGGTTATAACTGCTATTTTTTTTATTTTCTCTTAGAAAACAAGATTACAAGTTTACACGAATAACAAATAACCTCTCTCACCCTAAATTAGGATTTGCAGCGTGCAATAATGAGAGACTAGTATGCTATTTATAATAAAATCTTACATACTAACTAATGAGCTTTTTCCACAAGGCCCATTACACAAGCTAATTTAATAAACAAGCTAACTTAACAAATTGGAGTTTAAACATTAAAACCTAATTTTGCATGCTAACAACCCTAGCATCTTCGACACCTGCATGCTAGAACCATCTTTGACTACAACATGCACACTTTTACACTAACATGTGAATAACCTTCGACTTCATGCTTAACTTTGTCGAATAGTCGAACCATACAAGAGTTCGATCTAATATCTCACAAATCTCCACTTTGGACCTAACTCCACAACATCAAGGGAACAAACTAGCTTTCTTCATGCAGGTTTATCAACTGCATACAATGGAAAAATTTGCAATTCGGCAATGACTTGGTGATCATATCAGCAACATTGTGATATGTCGAAACCTTCAGCACTTGGACTTCTCCACGCTTGGTTACGCCTCTGACGAAATGTAACCTCACATCAATGTGCTTAGTTCGCTCATGATATGTTGAGTTCTTCGATAGGTGTATTGCACTTTGACTATCACATTTAACAGTGATACCTCGACCTTGAAGTTTCAGCTTCTTCGCAAAACCTTCAAGCCACACTGCTTCTTTCACAACTTCAGTTAGGGCAATATACTCTGCTTCAGTGGTTGATAGAGCAAAGACCTTCTGAAGTGTTGCTTTCCAACTATTTGTTCTGCCAAACATAGTGAAAACATATCCAGAAATAGATTTTCTAGAATCCAAACGACCTGCATAATCAGAGTCGACATATCCTTCGATTACTGCTTTACTATCTTCACCCAAGGCTCCACCATAAATTAGGACCCTGTTCAGAGATCCGTTTATGTACATTAAAATCCACTTCAATGCTTGCTAGTGAGCCTTTCCAGGATTCGCCACGTACCTACTTACAAGACTTACTGCATATGCTATGTCGGGTCTAGTACAGACAATAATATACATCAAAGAACCAACTATATTAGCATATGGGATGCTATTCATATAGGCTCTTTCGACATCAGTATTGGGACACTGATCTATACTCAGCTTGAATTGAGGGTTTGTCGGAGTCACAACTGACTTCGAATTCGACATATCAAACTTTTCGAGAATCTTTTATAGATATGCCTCTTGAGATAATCATAACTTCGACTTCTTTCTATCTCTTCGAATTTCAATTCCAAGAATCCTTGAAGCAGCTCCTAAATCCTTCATATCAAACTCCTTATTAAGTTCAGCCTTCACCCTCATAACATCTTCGACATTGTTGCTTGCTATGAGAATATCATCCACATAAAGCAACAAAATAACAAATGAATTACCAGGTCGAAATCCAAAGTAAACGCAGTGGTCAAACTAACTTCTAATGAAACTTATGCGTTCCTTGAACTTGTCGAATATCCTATTCCACTATCGAGGAGATTGTTTAAGTACATATAAGGATCTCTTCAGCTTGCACACATTTTCTTTCTTCCCTTTTTCGACATACCCTTCAGGTTTCCTCATCAGGATTGTTTCATCTATATCACCATACAGGAACGCAATCTTCACATCTATCTGTTCCAGTTCAAGGTTGAATTGTACCACCATGGAAAGCTACATTCGAATGGACTTATGCTTCACAATAGGAGAAAACACATCATTAAAGTCGACACCTTCTTTCTGAGTGAAACCCCTTGCGACCAACCTTGCCTTGTATCTTTTCGACGTCACTCCTTTGATTCCTTCCTTAACTTTGAAAATCCATTTACAGCTGACTAACCTTGCCCCAGCAGGTTTCTTGATCAGTTCCCAGGTGTGATTATCATGAAGAGATTTCATCTCATCATCCATGGCCTTCAGCCATTCAATCTTATTTTGAATACTCATAACATCCTTATGGTTTCTAGGTTCTTCGTCTAGCACCTCACTTGAAGAGATTAAGGCATAAGCTATAAGATCTACATACCCAAGTCTTTGAGGTGGTTTTATGACTCTTCTCGACCTATCTCTTGACAATAGGTAGTCATAGACAATTTCCTCAAATTCCTCAGCATCTTCTGCTTCTTCTTCAACTTCATCAGGAATATGCAATTCAACATCAACTTGCTCGACCTCAACAGGAATCTCTACCTGTTCCAGCTCTTCTGCACTTCAACCATCATTATCATCAATTTTCTTGAAAGCCATCTCAGCTTCATTGAAAACTACATCTCGACTGGTAATACACCTCCTGTGACCTGGCTCTAGGCACCATAGCCTATAAGCTTTGACTCCTTCAGGGTATCCCATGGACATGCATTTCAGAACTCTAGGTTCGACCTTGTCTTGCCTAATGTGAGCATAGGCTACGCAGCCAAATACTCTCAGTTTGTCAAGATCTGGTGGATGTCCCGACCAAACTTCTTCAGGTGTCTTCATATCTAATGCTGTCGAAGGACAACTATTTATCAGATATGTTGCTGTCGAAACAACCTCAGCCCAAAACACCTTCTTTAACCCAACACTAGTCAACATGCATCTGACTCTCTCCAAAATAGTTCCATTAAACCTATCAGCCAAACCATTTTGTTATGGAGTACCTGCAGTAGTTCTGTGCCTTGCAATACCAGAGACAACACAAAAACTGTCGAACGCCTCATTGCAAAATTCAAGGCCATTATCGGTTCTCAACCTCTTGATCTTCCTGCCAGTCTGATTTTTGACCAAAGTCTTCTAACTTTTGAAATTCTCAAAAGTTTCATCCTTAGTCTTCTAGATGAATACCCATAACTTCCTAGAATAATCATCAACTATGGATAGAAAATACCTTTCTCCTGAATGTGATGGACACCTTGCAGGCCCCCAAAGATCAACATGGATGTAATCAATGGATTCATGTGTTCTTTGTTTGCCTTTGTTGAACTTCACTCTGCAAGATTTTCCAAGTACACAGGGTTCACAAAACTTCAGCTTTTCGACTTTGTCTCCACCAAGCAGATTTAGTTTCCCTAATTCGACCAGACCCCTTTCACCGACATGGCCCAATATCATGTGCCATATTTCTGTCTTCGACAAAGGTTTCGTGGATGCGACATTTGTCGAACCACTTATAACTTCAGCCTCAAGGGTATACAAGCCTTATTTCTTCACACCTCTCAAGACTTCCTTCGACCCCTTCATGACTCTTAGGATACTTTTCTCTCCTCGAAAAACATATCCTTTCTTGTCGCATTCAACAAGAGAAAGAAGATTTCTCTTCGAATCAGGAACATACATGACTTTAGTCAACAACCTTATTGACTCATCATGAAGCTCGAATCTCACAGATCCAACACCTACAATCTTGCAAGCTTTGTTGTTTCGCAACAGTACTGATCCACCATCTTGATCACATAATTCCTTGAACAAGTCTTTGTTTGGAGTCATGTCCCAAGTGTAACCTGAATCCATAATCCACTCATTCCTAGAGTCACTGCTCGAAACCACAAGGACATCAGATGATTCGAAATCATCTTGAACAATGGATGCATTTCCATTATCCTTACCTCTATGATCTTTCAGACGTTTAGGGCACACCTATCTTGTGTGACCCTCCTTCTTACAATGATAACATCGAATACCAGATGCTTCACCACTATAAGACTTCTGCTGACTTTTGCCTTTCTTCTTGTCGAACTTACCATCCTTTCGCAAGAATTTTCCTTTAACGGCCAAACCTTCAACAACAGTCGAAGGTTTATGCTTCTTTCGTTCGTTCAAGTCCTTAGAATACAGGGTTGATTGAACTTCTTCAAATGCCAGGGACTCCCTTCCATACAGGAGAGTTTCTTTGAAGTGAGCATGTGATCAAGGCAAAGCGCACAATAGTAACAGCGATTGATCTTCATCATCTATCTTCACATCAATATTTTCAAGATCAAGAATCAGCTTGTTGAACATATCCAACTGCTCAGCTAACACTTTGTCTTCAATCATCTTGAATGAATACAAAGCTTGCTTCAGGTAGATTCGATTTACCAATGATTTGGTTATGTACAAACTTTCAAGTTTCATCCATAACCCTGATGTCGCCGTCTCCTCTGATACCTATCTGAGAACCTTATCACCAAGGCTCAACAAAATTGCGTTGTGTGCTTTCTCGATCATAATCGTCTTTTCCGCTGTCGTTAATGCAACATTCATGGCTGCCTCTCCATTCAACGCTTCCAAGCAACCCTGCTGAACCAGTAGGGCTTTCATCATCAAGCGCCACAGATCAAAATCATTCACTCCGGTGAACTTTTCAATCTCATACTTTGTTGAAGGTATCTTCTCCTTGCTCACCGCACCAATTTTTTGTGAATTCAATGCCAATAACAAAGTATAAAGCAAGGAAAGAATAAAGAACAAGGAAGAAGAAGAATAGAATAGAATAATTAGATATAACTGCTATTATTTTACTTTCTCTTAGAAAGCAAGATTACAAGTTTACAAGAATAACAAATAACATATCTCACCCTAAATTAGGATTTGCAGCTGTCATACCCCAATTTTTGACCTAAGATACCACCTCATATCATCTGCATATGCATCATTTGCATCTCTAACAAACTGCATCGCTTGTGTTTGTTACTTGTGACTCAGCAGGATTTAATCAGGAAATCACTCATCAGTACAAGTAACAATCAATTAGGGTTTTGTTCTCCCTTCATCTCAAAAGAACTATCTTCATCAACAATCAACATTTGGTCCTCAGAGATTCATCTCAACAAGCTCAACAGCTTTGAGTCGACTGAATTAGGGTTTTGACTGAAGACAGCACACTCCTGACTTTTGCTCAGGATTTGACCTAATGACTTGGGACATGACCTCAAGACCTCAAGTGCATCATTTTGACCTAATCCATTGGCTCATAATATCTCCTACACAAAGATTGATCAGACAAATCCTCAGATCAGGGTTTTGAACTATCAGGGACTGAAATCAGGGATCACATTTGGGAAACCCTAAAAATCCCCAGGAAGTCAATCAAAGGTTTCAATCATCCTCAAATAATCCCTATGACAACATACAATGGAAGTTACATCTCAATTCAAGACCTACAGTCATCAATTTCATCTGGTCGACAATTAGGGTTTTTGACCTAATTCACTGAACAACTGACTTTTTAATCAGGACATGGTGCCACAACTCAAACCATGGCTCAATATCCTCTAATACCTCAATGTGATCCATTCATACCATTCATTTGATGAGGATAGCCTGTTTCATTTGAAATCTCCAGAAACGCGATTCGTCTGAAAAAGTCAACTGTACAAGATCACCATTGACTTTTGGGGAATTTTGGTCAACCATGACTTTTGAAGTTTTAAATCATCAATATATGATATATGAAGTCATTTGGTCAAGAAAAATCAAGAAAATCAATCAAGAATCAAAAAGTCAAAAGTTTGACTTTCATACTTAGAAAATTTTTCTAAGTGTTTTTCATGGTTTTTTCCAAACTTTGGAGGGGAATAACTCAAAATTTCACCTACAAACTGAAAAAAACTTCCAACATGAAAGTTGTAGATTTTGATCCAATGAACAACTTTGTCACATATAATTTTTTTCCATAAGATCAACCACTTAAGAGATATGGAGCTTCAAAGTTGGTATCTTTTGAAAACTTCACTTAAAACCTCATTTTTCTCAAAGTTCATGGATCTTTTTCACCCACTTCCTTAAAGATCTTGAAGAAACTTTCAACTAGGGTTTTGAAGTATGTAATATGAGCTTTCCAAAATGTCCAAGAGCATGAAAAAATATGGAGTGTAGCTATGGTTTTGAATTTTGCCATTAGTGAACTTTTCACTTGAAATTTCAAGTCATTTTGCCAAAGTCATGAGCCAAATTGCCAAATGATCCAAATAATGATGCATAGATGCAATGATTGAAGATATTTTCTGATTTGAAGATCAGAATGGAAGAGATAAGAAGCTTGGCAAAATAACCATGGTTAAGTCACTTTTAACCATTTGCATTTAATGTAAAAGATTCCATTTTATCTCTTAAGCCAAAACCATCATTGCATTTTCAACTTGCCAAGGCTTGTAATCAGATTTCATGGCCTATAAATAGAGATGGAAATCACATTCAAAATCACACCAAACCTCTCAAAGAATTGGTTTTCTCTTTCTTTCTTAAGTTGTAAGTTTCATGAGTTTTCAAAGAGGGAGAAATACCAATTTCCAAACCTTTGAAGTTTTAAGCAAAGTGATGCTTCTAACACTTCCTAAACATCATATGGAAGTTGTTTGAACCATTCACACCTCTCAAAAACACCCAAAACACATAATCACTCTTCAACCTCCATTTATGCACAAAGTGAGCCAAAATTTGCCAAAACAAAATCCACTCGTGCATCCATCAAATTTCCACTTCCAACACCTCATATACATCATATAGAACTCATCCAAACCATAAAATTGCTTCTGGTATCGTGCCAATCAAACTCTCTCATTCAAAAATCAGCATGCTGCACTTTGATTTAGTCATGGAGTTTCAACAAGTTTCAAAGCAAGTTAGGGGTTGGAACACACTCAAATACACTCAAGGAAGCTAATAGGATCAAAAGTTTGCATCTGGAAGCACTCTCTCGAGTTCTGAAATTTCCAGCCAAGGTGAGTTTTTATGTGTTTTCTAATATGATCATTCATGCATATTTAGCATAAATTTTAAAGAGTAAATTGTTCATATGATCATGCTAAAGCTAACTGAATCCATAACTTGCATTAAAATTGACTGTGGCTCGAGAATTTTGAATTTGTTCAGTTAGGGTTTAATTTGGGATTTCTCAAAATTCTCCTTCATCTTTGATTTATAATTATAATAATTGACATGGTTGAATTCGTGGTGAAAATTTGAACAAGTTTGCCTTTTATATTTTTCAAATTGGTTGAGAAACAAAGAAACCCGAAATCAACCATGGAGGTTTGTCTTGAGGTTGAAGATGAAGTGGGAATTTCAAAAATTCAAATTTCTGTTTATCATATAATAAAATGAAATGAGTTAGGATAATGGATGTATCATCGCCCCAGCGGTTGCCAGCTTGCCTCTAAGTCTCTCACTCGCCTCAAGGTCCCAGGTTCGAGTCCCCTTGGGACCATTTTTTCAATATTTTCTCAAAACTCTCATTTTCACTTATTTTTCCAAACTGTTATTACAAACCTTTTTCAAAATAAAAACAAATGAAGGTATAATACAATTGAGCTACGCAGGTGGCCCAGTGGTATTATTTTTCACCTTTCAAACTCAAGTCATGGGTTCAAACCCTTCCAAGGTCAAAACCTAATTTTTTATCACTATTTTTCTCTATTTTTTACACAACTTTAATTAATTCATTGATCAATCAAATTAACTTATTTTTACTTCATTTTTTACACACTTCTTATTTAATATACCTATTTTGACAATATTAAAAAAAATCACAAAAAAAGATTTATTTAATATGTTTTTAATTAGGTTTAAAATAACATATTTTAAGTGTTTTTTAATATTTTTAAATATTGTTTTTCATTTAATTTTCAAATTTAATCACTTGTAAATATTTTTTGAAGCAAACCCTAATCATCTAAGTGTTAATTGAAGACAATCTTCTTGTTTATCTTGATTAAATTGATTTCTTCCAAAATTCAAATCGTTTTAAAAACGAGCGATCACGATTCGTTTCAAAAACGGTAAACCATTTCTTTTTGATTTTCAAAGGAAACTATTGATTAAATCTTTTTAATTGATCAATTGATTTTCAAAACGATGTGGGGCCTCTCGAATATTAGAGAGTATAAGTCCCTTTCGTCTTTCTTTGTACAGTTTTTGTTTTAACAGAAAACTTTTTCCAAATAAACTTCCAAACAGTTTTTTAACAAACAAATCTTTCAACTCTTTTTAAACCATCCACCATGTTTTATGAAAATAAAACATGGGCCTCTCGAATATTAGAGAGTATAAGTCCCTTTCCTTTTCTTTATACAGTTTTTCTTTGTACAGAAAACTCTTCAAACCGTTTTTTCAAACAACGCGTCTGTAAATAAACAGTCAACCATGTTTTGTAAATAAAACACGGGCCTCCACGTAGGTATAAGTCCCAAGCCCCTTTCGTACATACCCACTCAAGTACATGAAATTAGGTATTTCATTGTACGCCTTTTATACATATCTCAATCAATGTGTTTTTTAACTTTAATAACAAACCAAAAATGAAGGTTTCTTTAAATCTTCCCAAAAAATATACCATGGGCCTCCATGTAGGTATAAGTCCCGAGCCCCTTTGTAAATACCTGTTTACATAGCTGTTGAATAAATTCAAATGGACTTCTCCCCGAGTGTGAGTCCCAAGCCCCGTGTATACAAATGGATCATGCTTACAGGTATATTTCCTTCATAAACTCCATTATATACACACACTTTGTCATATATGTATAACTGTTCATATTTGTTCATGTACTTGTTCATATTTGTTCGTACTTGTTCATACTTGTGATTGTGTTATATGCTTGTTCAACTTAGTACAACACTAGGTTCCCCATAGCCTCCTATTGGGCTTCGTGCAAAGAATCTCCAATAGTTTAGGTTAGGACATAGAGTATGGTTTCCCGGTGAAATCGCTCTAAGAGCTCAAACCAACTATACCATGCCTCCCCTTGGGCTTTGTACAAACGAGTGACCCTCCCATAGCCTCCTCTTGGGCTTACAATGCAAGGACCCTGGATTGTCCCTCCCATAGCCTCCTCTTGGGCTTACAATGCAAGGACCCTCGGATAGCCTCCTCTTGGGCTTCGTACAAGGACCCACGGGCTTCTTATAAGCATCCCCAATATCCAAAACAAAATACCCTAGGAGATTAGACATTTTTCATCTCTATGCTAGGAGTATCTCTTTTATATCATCACAAACAATCAATCAATCAAAAATCAAACTTTTTTGCCACAAGGCTGGCTAATCAATCAAACTGTTTTACCACCGTACTGGATGATTAATCAAAGTTTTTGTCACAAGGCTGACTTCATTGAAACTTTTGCCACAAGGCTGGCTGATTAATCAAAGTTTTTGTCACAAGGCTGACTTCATTGAAACTTTTGCCACAAGGCTGGTTAAACAAACAAAAACATCTTTATCATTCTAAGCACCCTAAGTGGCATGGCCCCGGGCTTATAATGAAAAGATTTTCAAACAAAATCAAACAGATGTATGTGATGATATAGATTAGATACATCTAGCATTTAGACGACATTTGTCTATTTTCCTTTGCTTCCACTAGCATAAGTGGGAACTACGATTGCTCTGACTTTCTCAACATCCCTTTGAGAATACGTAGGCACAAGGTCGATCCTTGGCGAGCAAAACAAAACAAAAAAAACCATTCAAACCTTAGCACCCGTAGACCCCGAGCTACAGATGCTCTGATTCCCTCTAGGGGATATGTATGCAGAGGATCGCGATGATCTTTGCGAGCATAATCAAACAAACACCTTAGGTCCCACCTATTTCACAAGAACCTCCACCACAACAAGAATGGAATAAAACATAACAAAGAAACCTATAGAGTACTATAGATACGTTGGGTGCTAATACCTTCCCTTCGTATAACCAACCCTCTTACCCAAAGATCTCTCCCCCACTTTTAGGTTATTGCAGCTTTTTTCCTTTTCCTCCTTTGGAAATAATAAAAAGTTTGGTCGGTACAAAAGAAAAATCATTTTTTTGAGCACTCGAGCCCAAAGAAGGCATCAGGTGTCTCATCCACAAAAAAGAGGAACAAAAAACGGTTTTTCGCCCGCGACAGCAGCGTGCAATGATGAGAGACTAGTATGATATTTATAATAAAACATAACATACTAATTAGTGGGCTTTTTCCACAAGGCCCATTACACAAGCTAACTTAATAAACAATCTAACTTAACAAATTAGAGGTTAAACACTAAAACCTAATATAACATGCTAACAACCCTAGCATCTTCAACACCTGCATGCTAGAACCATCTTCGACTAAAGCATGCACACTTCGACACTAGCATGTGAACAACCTTTGACTTCATGCTTAACCCTGTCGAACTGTCGAACCAAGAAGCTATCCTTCGACCATACTAGAGTTCGATCCAATATCTCATATATATATATATATATATATATATATATATATATATATATATATAAGTGATTTGTGATTAATTTTTTCGATTAATGTAAATTAAGATCATGTTTTGTATGCAATATTGTTGAAATTCACATTTATAGAAAAATAAATGTGTTGATTTTACTTTATTATTAAGTCAACAAAAATCTCTCATGTGTTAAAAAGAAAAAAAGACATTTAATAGCGCTTTTTAAGAAAGTGTTAAAAAATTTCAAGTCTACAATAGCGTTTTTAAACAAAACGCTATTAAAGACCTATTAAATTCAATCTAAAAATACGAGCTATGATAGCGCTTTTGGATAAGTGCTATTTTGAGTGTCACTTTTAATAGTCCTTAGAAACGTTATTGTAGGTATTTAGCCTATAATAGCGGGAGCTTTAATAGCATATGTCATGGTGTGAAAATTATCCAAGCGTAAGGAACACTCAAAATACAACAAAGTCGCCACTGAAGTTTATTTATTTTTAAAGAAAAGGAAAAATATCGATAAAACCCTAAAATAAAAATAAAATGGTCGTCCACTACAAGAAAGATTTGAATTTGCTAGGGGCTAATCCCCTCACAAGTCACAAAAACCCCTCACAAATACAAAATTTGCGAGGGGCAGTTCCCCTAGAAAAATAGGGGGTCGCAAATTAATTTCCGAGGGGCTTTACACATCAGTAAATTGCCGGGCGCATATCTCCTAGCTAATTGCATAGATAAATTTTAAGTCTGCAACATGCAGGCGTAGGCACCAACTAATAGTCAGCAATGGGTTCAAAATGCGTCAGATATTTTGCTTGGGGAAAAGCCCCTCGCAAAAATGTTGTACTTTTCAGTTTGCTTGGGGACAAGCCCCTGGAAAATATTTCCCATTTGAAAAAATATATAATTTATCGAATCAAACATAATAATTAAAATAAAAATATAATTATAATATAAATTAAATATATATATATATATAATTTAAATTAAAACGAAATAATATAATATATATAAATAATTAATATTCAAATATAATAAAAATTAAAATAAAACTCCATACAAAATTACAATAATATTTAAACGAAGTTCAAAATAATTAATAACACATAAATTCTTCATACAAATTAAAATAAACTTAAATATTCAAATTTAATTATTCTCTTCATTTTGTTACTCTTCTTCTTCAACAACTCCTCCATATCCACCATTTCCTGAAAATCCAGTGAAAGATCCAGACATGGGTGGTGTAGGATGCATAGGCGGTGGAGTAGAACATGGAGTAGAATGTGGCATAGGAATGAACATATCTGAGTCAGGAACCTCCTCTACAATGAATCTGGTGCGGCGAGGCTTTTGTTGACCCTTACCTTTTTCCTCTCTTCTGGGTGGCATTTTTTTCCTATTACACAAGATAATTTGAAAGATAATATTTGAAAGTTAATATTACACAAGATAATATTTGAAAGATAATATTACACAAGATAATATTTGAAAGTTAATATCACATAAGATAATGTTTGAAATATACAAGATAATATTTGAAAGATAATATTACGTATTCAATTTATTCATCATCACAATCTTCGTTGTCTTCATCGGATCTGATATTATTGTCTTCAGACTCTCCTAGCTCTTCATACTCTTCTTCCACACGATTTGTTGACAGCAACATAGTTGCGTCAACTTGTTGACCCTCAACTACAATATCACACAAACTTACAATCTCCTCTATTTCAATTACCTCATTAACAGGCGAAATATCATCATGTTGGTATGCAACATCTTCCATTAATTCGTCAGTCTCAATGTGACCCATTGGGTTGGACTTGATTACAACACACCATTCTCGTTTGTGTGGGGTAATTGAAGGATAAGGTACATAATAAACTTGCCAAATATTATGTGCAATTATGAAAGGGTCATACTCTTTGTACTTTTTATCTCTTGGAACCTCAACAATGTTATATTTTTTATTAATTCTTGTTCCTCTGGAAGATGGATCATACCAGTCACAATAAAATAAAACAGCTTTATATTCCGAGTCCATATAATTATATACCAACTCGTAAATATGTGTGATAACCCCATAGAAGTCGTCCTCACCACCCTCTGTAACTCCTTTTACGACTACACCTCTGTTTACAGTTTTCTTCCCTACACTCCATTCCTCAGTGTGAAATTTGTAACCGTTTACAAAGTATGTGTGTAATTCATTTACACGTTGACTAGGGCCTTCAGATAAATTTTGAAAATGTATTATTTCAGGACTTGATGCAACAATACATGATAATTGATGCTTGAACCATGTTGGAAAATAGGCATGTGTGTAACCAGTGATGGTTGTTCACCCGTGCTTTGATAATAGTAGGTACCAAATGCCATATTTCGAAAAAAATAGGTTTGAGAAGGTAAGTCTTAACCAATTAAACATATACACTTAATTTAAATATACTTACTCAAGATATGGTTTAACTTCAACGCAATTAATCAGTACATGAACATGAGCAGATTGCATTTCTTTCTGTGAAAGCCAATGCTCACTCTTCTTCCCTATGGGACGGCCTGGACGACCGAAAAATTATAAGGTAAATTGACTTCTTTCACTAAAGTGAACTTCGTTCATTATGATTCCTGGACGTAACATCATGTGATTGAAATAATGAGACAAAAAATGTGATGTTTCGTGATGTATATAATATGCACAAATTGATCCCTCAACTATTGCCTTATTTTTCACTAATCGCTTTGAATCACCCATGAATCGTTCAAATGGATACATCCATCTATATTGAACAGGTCCACCTATGAAAGCTTGATAAGCTAGATGCACGGGGAGATGCTCCATAGAATCAAAGAAACCGGGTGAGAATGTTTGCTCCAACTTGCAAAGAATGATAGGAATATTTCGGTCCAATTTAATGATGTCGTCTACTCTTAAAATTGACGCACAAATGTCTTTATAAAATTAACTGATCTCAATTAGAGGATTTAACACATTCTTGGGCAGTGAACTGAATGCAATTGGAAGCAATCGTTCCATGAAAATATGACAATCATGACTTTTCATTCCATGCAACTTTCCAGTATTGGCGTCAGCACATCTTGCCAGGTTAGAAGAATAACCATCACGCATCCTCAATTCATTTAACCACCAACATACTGCTTTTGCTTCTTGGGGAATAAGAGCGTAACAAGCCTTGAGTTTTAATAATTTTCCATTTGGTTGAGGTTTCAACTCCAATTCTTTTCGATTACACAAATATTCCATGTCTTTTCTAGCCTTCTCATTATCTTTTGTCTTCTAATTATCCATCACTATGTTAAATACATTATCAAAAAAATTATTCTCAATATGCATAACATCAAGATTATGTCGCAACAAATCATCCTTCAAATGTGGGAGGTCCCAAAAAATACTTATTTTATCCAATTGTACGTGTTTCACCATAGTCTGTGAATTTTGGTAGGTCACAAGCACTATTCCATACTTGAGTCAATGACAATCGAGGGGGAGGTAGATCTTTTACTTTTACTCCTTTTCTAAAAGCATCCTTATTCCTTCTAAATTCATGGTTGATAGGTAAGAACCTACGGTGACAGTCAAACCACGAACTTTTCCCACCAAGTTCCAAAGTAAACACTTTTGTGTGATTCATCCAATGCGGACATCCTATTTTACCATGTGTACCCCATCCTGACAACATGTCATATGCAGGAAAGTCGTTAAATGTCCACATCAAAGCAGCTCACATATTAAAGTTTTGTTTACGAGACACATCATATGTCCACTCCCACCCATAACCTCTTGAGATCATTAATTAAAGGTTGCAAATAAACATCAATTCCCGCCTTTGGACTCGATGGTCCCGGAATGATGCATGTCAAAACATGTAAAGTTTCTTCATGCACATCTCAGGAGGCAGATTGTACGGGGGTAACAATAACTGGCCAACAAGAATACACATTTCCTGAAAAATTATAAGGAGTGAAACCATCCAAGCATAATCTAAGTCTGACATTCCTGGTTTCTAGTGCAAATTCAGGATGAACTCTATCAGCGTGTTTCAATGCCTCGCCATCAGATGGATGTCACATCATGCATGAACTAATTATGTTTGTATGGTGCCATGCCATGTGGCTTGCACTGTGCATTGATGCAAACATTCTTTGCAACCTAGGTATTATTGGTAGATAGAACATAGACTTCACTGCTACTCGATTTTGCCTTTCGTCAACTCCTTGACTGCTAACTAAATACCTCAGACTCTCGCAAAACTTACATTCCTCCAATTCCCCATCATTTGTACCAAACTCGTTGTCATAATACAACATGCAACCTCTAATGCAATAATCAATCTTTTTTACTTCTAATCCCAACTTCGACACCATCCTCTTTGCATCATAATAACTTGTAGGCATGTTTTCTTTCACAAGATTCGTGTTCAACATCATTCTCGCAAAGAATTCCAAACACTGATCAGGAACATTCCAATTTGACTTTGCAGCCAAAAGTATCACACACATTGATAGCTTTGAGCCAGAAGACCCCTCAAACAATGGTATATTTATTTCTTTCAACAACTGATAAAACTTTTACGCCTTCTGATTCGGGAGCTCTTCTCCATCAAAGCTTTGAGGTTCATCATACGCCAAATTCACCCCTAATGCGTCACTGAACATCTCCTCGACGAGATTAAATTGTTCTTGGCATTGCATATGTGATGAACTACTTCCTAAATCATCTCTAGTTATATCTAGTCCAATATGTGTTTGACTGCTAGAACCCTCTCTATTCTTCTCTGGCATTTTTTCCCCATTAGATGTCCAAACCCAATAATTTGGCTTAAAACCCACTCTCTCCAAGTGACGTTTCACTTCACTAGGGTCACTAATAATATTTCTGCAACCACACTTTAAACACGGGCACCTTACCCCTCCTTCCCATTGACAATATTCTTGAGCAAACACATACGAGAGAAACACGTCAACTCCTTCCATAAAAAGTGGTTTAAGCCCACATCTTCCAAGAAACATTATATCATACATCCAACTACGATAGATTTGATAATATTTCATACTGCACATTTACAACATTGTTCGTGTTTAATTTTATTAAATAAAATGAGGAGTGATCTATCGACAAATTTTTAAATTGTTGTCGATAACATCATATAACTAATTGTATATAGAATTATATTCAATACTTGTTTTTTTCTAAAAATAAATCATATATTATATAAAAATAAAATTATACTATTTTTATATAAAAATAATTTTTTTAGAAAATAAACTATTTTTATATGAGTATATATTTGTAACGGTTTTTTTTTTTAAATTATACAGATTTGTGAGGAGTTTTTATATGAATATATATACTATTTTTTTATATACTGTTTTTTTAAACATATTGTTTTTATGGAGTACATTTTTTTATATATACTATAAACCATACAAAATATATATACTGTTTTTTTATATACTATTTTAAACTATACGAAATATATGTACTATTTTTACATATATTGTTTTTTTAAACATTTTGTTTTTATATATTGTTTTTTTATATATACTATAAACTATATAAAATAAATATACTATTTTAATTTTAAAAAATACATAATATATACATACATTGTTTTTTATAGACTGTTTTAAACTATACAAAATATATATACTATTTTTATATACTCTTTTTTAAAAGATATTATTTTTATATACTGTTTTTTATTTGTTTTAACATTAAAATATAAAAAAAATTGTTTATTAAACAGTTTTATATAAACTATAAATATACTGTTTCTAGTTTTGTTTTAAGTAATATAAAAAACTGTTTTATATAAATAAATATTTTTATAGTATATAAAAATACATTTTTTTCTATAATATAAAAAAAAATCCTTTCTTGAAATTAATAAATATACACGTTATATAGTTACTTAAAAAGAACGAAAAAAAGAAAATAATAATTTTCAAATCTCTAACATAAACACACATAAATATACACCCTTTAACATTAACACAATAAAACTCTAACATAAACACAATAAATATATATATACTATTTTTTAGTTATTTTAAAAAAATATCGATAAATGTACTTTATATACTAATTAATTCAAAAATAATTTTAAAAAAATTACTTAACAGTTTATATATATATATATATATATATATATATATATATATATATATATATATTTACACAAACAAAAAACACACAAAACAAATATATACACAAAATATATCTACTGCTTCCTTTAAATATATCTAAATAGAATATGTACACAAGATATATAAATAGTTTATTAATGTGTATATGGAATTGATGAACAAATTGTTGTATTTCTTGAAGTTCATCTCCAAAATCTTACTTCCTTTAAATAAACCAGTAGATACATGAAAAACAAAAAACGAAAACAAAATTAGATTACAAATTAACTCTAAAAATAAATTACACACATAACAAAACAATTAAATTTATTTACCTGAAAAATTATAGAGATAATATTGTGAATCAATGAAAATTTGGGTATAATTGAGAGGAAGAATAAGGATTTAACACAGGAAATTTGGGTTTGGAAATTTGGAGAAAGTGTATAAAATGGGTTTGAGTTTTGAGTGACTAAATAAAAGGAGGAGCGTTGGAGTGGCTGAACGGAATAATGATGCACGGAAATTTCCGAGGGGCAGCCCTCGCAAATTAAACGGTCAACACAAGCGTGGGGTAACCCCTCGCTAAAAGCATCATCGAAACTACAGTCTGCACGCGCAGTCTGCACACTGTTCTGGGGTGATAGAAGCTAGAAAAGTGGCGTGGGGCAGCCCCTCTCTAATGTCATAGTGGATTATTGGGAGGGGTGACCCCTCGTAAAATGTTGGCTTAAACCTGGCAATGATTTGACACTTTGGCGCCATTTCCAATTGTCAGGGGCTGCCCCTCGGAAATGGATTTTTCAAAATTCAAATTTTCCCTCTTTCTTCTTTGCGAGGGATGACCCCAAGCTATTTTTTTGTTTTGTTTTTTAGGATTAGAAGGTTGCGAGGGGCTTTACCCCAAGCAACTGTATTTATTTTTGTTAGGAGTTTTGCCCCTGGCAAAATCAAGTATTTCTTGTAGTGGTCGTAATCAAATTAGGGTTCGTAAGTTGGTTATGCAAGGGACATGTGTTAGCACTCTTCACATCTCTTGTACTCAACGAGAACCATTTAGTTAGTTTTGCGAAAGAATGTTAGTGTGATGTTATTTGTTTTCTTCTGATTATTATGCATTATTGTAAAAAGAAGCAAAAGACAAAAAAGTAGGTTTTTTATTAGGGTGTCTAATGAGACGTTGGATCTCCCTCCTACGTATCCTCTAGTGGGATGAATAACTTTAGACTACGTAGTTCGTAGTAGAAAAGAACTATGTGTTAGTTGATTTTAATGAACAATGTTTAGATCATATCCTAGTAGTTAAATGTTGCTTGTATGCTCGCGCGTGGGAGGCTTAAGTGTCAGTTTGTTTTGCGGTACAATGAATATTCTTGTATCATATTCTAGAAGCTAAATATTGCTTGTATGCTCATGCAAGAGAGGCTTAAGAATTTATTTTTGCGATAGAATGGATAAACTGTTTACTGTGGAAATTGGTAAACAACCGCTGGTCCTCCCAAAGTCCTAAAACTAAGGGTCACTCGCAAGATCGACCAGTTGATCTTAAGACATGTGTTGAGATTTTGATATTGTATTGGTTCTGTCGATAATACCTACCCAAGAAACGGTTTTCTAAGGCCAAATGAACAAGTACAATGGATTTCCACACAATGGTTAGGGTTTGACCGACAGGTAACTCGTGACTAACGGAGCCAAAACCTAAATGGAATAACTTGACAAATATGGGTATTCACTGATTTTAACCTACTATAGTGACTCGTGACCAACAAAAGGTTGTGAATTCAGGCCTGTTCTAAACGAAGTAATGGCTGATTGACTCTTGTGTGAGTTCGAAACTTGTAACAAAAAGAGTGTCAACATACACGAAAATGTAAAATGATTGCTGAAAGATTAATAGAATTCAAGTAAAAGATTTAAAGAAAATGACTGAAATATAAAGATTTTGCATTGAAATAAATGTGGTGATTCACGTACATAAATTACTTAGCAACTCTTTTTTCCTGACGTCGGAATTTGGGCAGAGTTTTGGCAAGTAGTTTGAGTATACAAGCGAACACACCGGATCCTCTAATGGGATCTCTTATTTATAGTACAATAATATAACTGCCTACACGTTACACAACCGCCTAGAAACCTCCTGCCAGCCACACAACTGGCTGCACGATCATACACAACCACCCCCATGTCTTTGGCGCTCGTTTTAAGAGTAAATTCTTTGTCAACTTCTAGAATTTGAATTTCAAATTAGCCCGCTTAGAACCTTCCTCGAAGCTGACCCTTAGTACGCTTTTTGTCATAAATCTTCTAAGTCTTGACTCCTCCTTTTGGTAAACAAAACCAAAAGCCAACGCTATGCCTTAGTTACATCGACATTTTCTGATTAACAGCCTAACCTCATGTTTTGTTATTTTCCTGGGTTTTCTTACAAATCCCACCTGAAGGACCTAAAGCCTTCTTCTGTGAGCCATTTTCCCTTGATTGTATACTTCCCTTGATTTTTTCCTTAAAAAATTGCCCCCCAGAGACGCCATTTTCGAATGTCGACTTTAAATGAGATAATGTTGTCTCTAAGATGCCGACACCATCCTTTACTTAAACATTTCCACTTCTTTTTGGTTGTGTGACTGTTCACTCCTTATTGTTGACGTCACGTCATCATGGTAACGTCTCCCCTTTCTCCTCGAGACGCGCAGCAGTCACATCATTACTGCTATTGCTGTTAAGTGGGATACGTGGTGTTTCCCTCACCTGCCACTTTTCTCCATGCATCCACTAACCTAGGGGCGTGGGTACACGCACATTAAACCACTCAAACATTTTTCCCTCTTTAGGGCTCTTCTTCTTCTTCTTTATAAACCCTTCTTCGTCTTCTTCAACCCTTTTCTTTGTCTCTCATTTTAAACATTCAAGCTCTATTTCACCATCCTCAACCTTCAACCTGCACATTTCCATCCTCAATCTTCTCCATCAATGGCATCTCCTACACCCGTCTTCTCTGCTGCAGAAGTCCCTCAACCTATACTTGTTAATGGTGCTGAATACGTTCCTGAACCCCCTTTTGTTGAGGAGAAAACAAAAAATCTGGTAATCTGAGGTATTGATTCCACTTTTTCTTAACGAGAAACCTTTAGCTTTCTTGGGTCCTCTTCCTGAAAATCGTCAACCACAAATACTTGCCAAAAACCGTGCCTTTTTCCCTACTAGTTATCTAACAGAACCCTTAGTTTCACTTCTACAGCCTCTTTCCTTAAATTATGTTGAAAGAAACTTTAGAGTTGCTCCCCCTAGGAATTGTCCTAAATTCCGTGCTTGGATGGATCGACTAGAACCACACAAACTGGATCTTTGAAACTAATTGGGCATTTATACCCTTTTGCAAATCTCTCGCTATGGTCCACCACAATCTTGTGGCACGTTGCTTGTGTCTCTTCAATTTTGGGAAGGTTCGACAAACACTTTCCACACCAGATGTGGTATGATTACACCAACTCTCCTGGATATAGCGGCTATCACAAGTTTGAAACCGACTAGCACTGTCTTTCATTACAAAGATACAGAAGCCATCCCCTTGAAGTTTGACTTTGGTGAAACTCGCAAACCGGCATATAACAATTTCATTGACCATCATTCCAGGACTTCAGGTCTAGTAACTAATGAAGAACATGTGGCATTTCTGACTCTTTGTCTATCTTGCTTTGTGTTATGTTCTAGGTTGATGCAAGTGGCCAAACAATTTTCTTTCCTTGCTACTCAAGTGTATCAAGGTCGTGATGTTGCCCTTGGTCAACTAATTCTAGCTTCTCTCTATGATTCGTTGATTGACATGACGTATCAGATCAGGACTCTCGACCATGAAAAGTCGAAAAGAAAGAATGTCTTGGCTCATGGCCCCTTTTGGTTTCTGCAGCTATGGCTCAATGCGACTTTTGCCAAAGACCTCGAACCTTATGGGATGAAGAGGGTAGCGTGTCCCCTAGAAGAGAATCACCTTGTCTGGAAACGTCTAATTCCCTTTACTCCTCTAGACAAGAAATTCCCTAATGTCCACGTGTTTCGTCTTATATTCGACATCATGCTGAGTCGTGTTGACTTTGACCCTTCAATGGCCCCATTTAACAATCATACAGAGGGTACAGACTGGCTCACCAGGCCTTTTCATCCTACAGATGCTGCCTTTAGGGGTTAAAGTCTTTGTATCTGGCGACGTGTCCTAGTTCCCCAATTTTTATCGTCTGTCAATGTCGGTGACGCTCCTGACTTAGTTTCCTACCAGCCTAACCTAGTGGCTCGACAATTTGTATTTTTCCAGTTCATTCCTAAATCTATCTTCCCTTCTCAAGCTCTTCTTCAAAAAATTATTGGTAACCATCCTTTTGCTGAAATCAAAGAAGCCTTAGAACATTTCTGGGCCAAAAGACCCAAACTTGCTCTTGTCCCTTTTCAAACTGCCTAATACTGTACTCTAGAATTTACAGCTTGTCATATCTTGATGTCTACATTGGTGCCCTCGACACCAAATTGGCTGAACTGACTCAGGCTCTTCTTCCTTTGCATGCGAAATCAACAAATAGTAAGGCTACTCATATAAGATAAATCCAAGCTTTCCAGAAGTACTTCCAAGTTGTGTATCGACCTAATGACCTTCGTCAGACCATTTCTGAGGCCGCTACTGAACTAAAGGAGAAGGTAACCGACATGATTCCAAAGCTTAACATCCCTGGTTACGCGAAAGATAAGTATCTTTACGCCCTTCATTTTTGAAAAATCAAATTTCCTCCTTTGCCATCTAGCCCTTTGGCTTTGGCGTTTATCCCGCCAATCCCAGATTGGCGGTATTGTTTTTTTCAGATATACAAAACCCTGATAAGAAAAAGGCCGACAGTGTGGTGCCGACAAAGCATTATCTACCCAACTATTCAGGGCCGCTTCATATTGATCCCCAATATGTTAGAGTGTGTTCTACCATGCAACTTGGTAACTCTTTCTGAAAAGCTTCCCCTTGCCTCTATAATTTTTTTTATTCATTCAACTCTTCTTTTTCCTGCAGCGGTCCCCATTGAGCCCGTCTGTACAGATATCGAAGACAAAGCGACTTCGACTGAAGCGCCTCAGGTTTAACTTTGCCTGTTTTGGTCTTTCTTATTTGCTCGACATTATTTCTTTATCCAACAAAAATATTTTTCTTAACTTGTAGGTTAATCCTGAGCCCACTCCTTCTGACGACGAGACCATATCAGCAAGTCTGAAGAAAAAATATGGTCCTTTGGTACGTACTTTTATATGTCCCTTCTATACCATGTCTAATTTCTATGATGACTAATTTGCCGCTTTTAACCAGAATCAGCCAAGTTCGACAGATTTACCAACTTCCTCTCATCCTTCCAAAGCATCCAAGAAAGCAAAATCCTCTCCTGTCAAGGAGCCAGAGGTATTTCTTATTGGCTTGTCTGCTTTATTAGACAAAATAACTGCTTACAATTCCTACTGTTTCCAGCCTTCTCCACATCATTCCGGCAAATCCAAAAGCCAAAAGAGTCACAAGAGGAAACATGACGCCCCTAGCAAAGGTGGGGAAATAAAAAAGAAAAAGAAACATAGAGCCACTGTCACTGAAAAACCTGTGGCTTAAGACGACACTGTCGGTCCTTCCCCTACTGCTGAGGCCGCGACGGTTAACACATACACTACTCCAGTTTCCAATCCACCTGTCGAGCCTACAAAGCCAACTGACACTGCTGGTACTGCTTTTGAATCTAACAATCCAGACTCCAACCCCATTTTGTCGACTCAAGTAATTATCCTTTATGATTTTTTGTCGTATCCATTTGATCGTTTGTCATAGAATTTCTTTTTGACAGGATGATGTCTCTGGTCCCCAGCACCAGGACATTCAAGATGTATCAGAATATTCTCTTGCCACAGTGGATTCTTCTCCTTCCCCCATAACAACCCTTTCGGCCACGCTGGTGAGTATATTGATTCGTCTGCTCAAACCACTGATTCTTCTTCTGCCTCCATCATTAGCCCTATCACGCATGAGGATTCTTTTTCAACTAGCTCTGACTCCCATCTTTCAGATTCCTTAAACTTGCAGGGTCTAGTGGATAAGGGAAAAGCTGCTTCTGCTGAAACCCCTCCTTCTCAAAGCACACTTCGACCAACCACTTCACCCCTTTCCTCCAAGGTACTGACTATCAAACCCCTTGCTCTTGAGGCAATTCCAAGGCTTAGTAGTTTGATCAAGTCTCGAGAAGTCTCTTTTGATTCTGACCACACTCAGATTCACAATGATAAGCTGGCCCTAAAGCTACCAAAATTAAGCTTCTAACAGACAAGTTCCGTACTCATGCGCTTAACTCTGAGCTACGTCGCAAACTCTACTTTGAGCCTTCTCTTGGTCTAGAACTTTTTGAGACACTCACTCAACTCAAAGAGCATGACATATCACCTAATGCTCGAGAGATGATGACCAGGTTCGGACAAGTTCTTGTCCCTCTACTTGAAAACATCAACAAGGTGAGACACAACAAACAACTTATTGAAGCCAAAGAGGCATTTGTGAATGAGAGCTGTGATTTGGTAAAGCAAGCCGACAAGGAAGTCACCAGCTGGAAAACAGAGCTTGATGAGGCGAAATCACAGCTATCTCTGAAACAACGGAGAGCCAAAGAAATATGCCACAAAATTTCTGCCTTGGAGAAGGAGCTGGAATCAGTGGTTAAGGATGAAGAAAAATTGGTCGATCAACTTATCAATTTGACTCAGGAGAAAATCAACAGAATTGCTCAAGATGGTGTGACTGTTAGTGACCAAATCTCTTTTGTCGAACAAGAGATTACATCACTCAAGACTGAAACTGACGACCTTGAATACAAAACGGTCGAACGATGTGGCGAGCTGCACTCTTTCCAAAATTTATTTCGCCACTTTTAAATTTTCTCGCAGTTTTGTAACTTTCTTTCATTGTAATTCTGGATAATTGCTTTACCATTTTAATATAATCTCTTTCCCTGGTGAACTTGTGTGTGGCTCTTAAAAATTTTTGTAACTTAGTTAGTTTCGAACAAATCATGTTTTCTCCAGCTTTAAATGCTCGACACTTATTCTTGCGAAATTTTATTTTTTGAAGAATAGGCCTATACCTATTTAAATATTTCTCATTTATCTTTAAGATCTGTCTGCCTAATGCTAGCTCTTTGACTTCATATGAGTTATTGGAAAATACACGCACTATCTTAAAAGGTCCTTCCCAATTTGGGGACCATTTTCCCAAAACCCTATCATTCCTGTCCATTGGCAAAACCCTACATGCTTTTTAATCAGGATGATTATTACTTTATTGGTAGCTTCGCCTTGGCTATTTTCCTGAGAATAATAAGAGGTGGATGTTAGCAACTTTATGCCAACTTCCTGCGTAAATTCTTGCATTTTTCGCCCTGTAAACATTATTTCCTGGTCGGTTATGATTGTTTCGGGAATTCCAAATCGACATATAATATGGTTTTGTATGAAATCAATCACAGCCTCTTGATTGACATTTCTTAAGGCTACAGCCTCAACCCACTTTGTAAAATAATAAATGCCGACTAAAATGTATCTTTGCTATTTCGAAGAAGCTGGTTTTATTTCTCCAATCACATCTAAGGCCCATCCTCTAAATGGCCAAGGTTTTACAATGGCATGCAGTTCACTTGCAGGGACATGTTGGATGCCCCCATGCATTTGTCATTCTTGGCAACCTTTAGTAAATTCAATGCAATCTTTCAGCATCGAAGGCCAATAGACACCTGAATGCATCAAAATCCATTTCATTTTGTATCCAGCTTTGTGTGCACCGCAAGCTCTACTGTGCACACTCGACACTGTTATGTATGCCTCGTTTTCTCCAAGGCATTTGAGCAATACTCCTTCAGTATTTTTCTTAAATAATTCATTTTCAATTAAAACAAAACTGAGGGCCCTATATTTGATTTTTCTATTTGTCGAACCCGTAGGGTTACGCAAATATTCGACCAATGGCTTACGCCAGTCGTTATCTTGCCCATTATCAATTGTTAAAATTTCAAAATTTCCAGCATCTATTGCGCCTAATTTTACAATCGACAAATCGACAGGAGATAATAAAGTTGCTTGAACCTTCTTACTTACTTGAATATGCTCTTCCTCTTCACTCTTCTTGTATCCTGAAGCTTCTTGTGCTAAGTCATTAGCCTCTTGGTTCTCTCATCGAGGTATATGTCGGATGTTTGCTTGTTCGAATTGCTTAAGCAATCTAATGGTAATCACAAAGTACATGATAAATTTTTTTAACACATCTGTATTCCCTTAAGACTTGTCTGATTACCAATTCGAAATCTCCCATAATTTTGAAATTCCTTGCCCCCAATTCTAGTAGCAGTTCAAGTCCAGTTATCAAAGACTCATATTCTGCTTCATTATTAGTGCAGATATCGTCGATTGTATACTTGAACTCTGCTGGAATTCCATTTGGAGAAATTATGATTCCTCCTATCCCTGCGCCATTTTTATGGCTAGAGCCGTCGAAATATAATTTCCACGATACTAAATCGACATAATTTTGTGGCATAGAAACCATCGAATGGTCAACAAGGAAATCCGCCACCACTTGCCCTTTCATTGCTTTTAAAGGAAAATAGGTCAGAGAGTATTCTGTTAATGCCAATGCCCATTTACCAATTCGACTATGCAGAATTGGTTTAGACAACATGTGTTTAATAATATCAAAATGAGAAGAGACATACACATCAATTGGCTTTATGTATTGCTTTAGTTTAATACAAGAGAAATACAAACACAAACATAGTTTTTCTATGTCACTATACCTAGTTTCAGGATCATTTAACATTCGACTAAGATAATATACAGGTCTTTCGACACTATTTTCATCTTCTTGAACTAACATACTCTCTATAGTCGATTTTGAGGCTGCTATGTACAACCTCATGGGCCTATTTCTAACAGGAGGTGCCAGTACAGGAGGCTTCACTAAATACTCTTTGATTTTGTCGAAAGCCTCTTGATGTTCTTTCTACCATATGAAGTCTTCATTCTTCAGCCGAAGTAGTGGTGAAAATGCTTTGGTCTTTCCACTTAAGTTGGATATGAACCTCCTTAAGAAATTTATTTTGCCCAATAGAGACTGAAGTTCTTTTTTAGTTTACGGGGACTTGAAGTCCATGATGGCTTTGGTCTTGCTTTGATTTACTTCTATGCCTTTTTTATGTACTACAAAACCCAGAAAATTTCCTGTCTGCACACAAAAAGCACACTTTAATGGATTCATTTTTAATCCATATTGCCTCATCCTTTCAAAGGATTTTCGAAGATGTTCCAAATGCGTTGGTTTACTTTTTAACTTTATCACAATATCATCAATATAAACCTGCATAAAATTTTCAATAAAATCATGGAACATAGAATTCATTACCCTTTGATATGCTGCTCAGCATTTTTTAAGCCGAATGGCATGACCACCCATTCATAGGTTCCTAATGCCCCCGGGCAACGAAATGCCGTCTTCAGCACATCTTCATCTGCAATAAAAATTTGGTTATAACCAGCGTAACCATCAAGCATACTTAAACATTCAAAACTAGCAGAAGAATCGACTAGCATCTCTGCCACAGGCATGGCGTAGTCATCTTTAGGAGTGGAAGCATTTAAATCTCTAAAATCAATTCACACTCTTAATTTTCCATTTTTCTTCATGACTGGCACGATATTTGCCAACCATTCGACGTACCTTGCAGTTCTCATGAACCTACTTTTGAGGAGCCTTTCGACTTCCTCTTTGATCTTCGACATTATCGCCGGAGCAAAACGTCGAGGTGCTTGCTTTACTGGCTTCTTTCCAGCTTTTATTGGTAGTTTTAATTCGACCAATTCCCTGCTTAAATCTGGCATTTCATTATAGTCCCAAGCAAAATAATCTTTAAATTCTTTCAATAAAGATATTACATCAGATTTGAGCTTTTGATCGATGTTGGCGCTGATGTGAGTAGGTATTTTATCCCCTTATTTGCCAAGGTCGATTTCTTCTAAATAATCTTATGGCTGCATCTTTTATGGTGCCATGGGATCCTAATCAAAACCTAAAGGTTCATCATCATATATGCAGTTGAAACACTGCTCATTGACGTCTTCTTTGACAACCTTATTTTTATCTGGTGGTTTTAGCTCAACAGCCAAAGGAAATTCTCCTGAAATTCGAAGTTGGTTGGCTTCTTTAGCCATATTTGCTTCAGCTTCTACTACCGAATTTATTTTGTTTTCAGCAATATATGTCAAAATTCTTTTCATAGCTTCTAGCTTAAACATCATCATCATTGATGTCTCCCTAGCCTGTGCGTATAGGGAGTGTTGTATATGGATCCTCCAAAGGCTCCACGTCCCACACAAAACTGTGAGTTTCATGCAGTTTCAGAGAAAAAATGCCTCATTCAAGTTGGCATACACTTCCTCAGCTGGTTGACAAGGAGCAATGTTAGCTAGCTTTCTGTCGAACTGTTTTTGGCCGACATTGTTAACATCAGCCATGAAATAACTCTGATCGGCTTTGATATTCTCGACAATGCCATATTCTCTCCAAATTATCAGGCGCTGATTCATGGAATAAGGCACCGCTCCAATTCCGTGTAACCAATCCCTTCCAACCAGCAGGTTGTAGTTGGGTTTTCCCTTAATGACCATGAAGTAGTTGGTCGAGTCACCGAGCCGACAGTGATGTCCACCTGGATTACTCCCATGGTGTTTTTGGTGTTTCCTTCGTAGTCGGAGAGGACCACGTTGTGGGATCTGATATCGGTGACGAACATACCGATTTTCTTTAAGGTGTGATGTGGCATTATGTTAATAGTTGCGCCACAATCCACCAATACTTTGTTGATGACCATTCCTTTGACTTTAGCCCTGATCAGCAAAGGCTTCTAATGGTTTCTCATAGCCATGTCAGGCCTTTCGAAAAAGGCATCTTGGTTCTCTACAGAACCATTATTCATAACAAAATAGCAAGTTAGCTTATGCAAAGCCATTTTTGCAGCATCAACATCATCAGCGCCCTCAACTTCAGTTGGGACATTAAATTCCTCAGGGAGCATAGACACCATGGTAACCAATATGTCGAGACTCTCCTCGGAATCAGAGGCAAAATCATCAGTTGCCTCTTCAGGGTCTTTGGCCACTGGTTTGCCCACAAACTCCTTAATTTGTCGCTTGACGGCAGAGTCGACTTTCACCCTGTATTGTTTCTGATTGGTGACTTGGTTATTAGCAGCTTGTTTGGCAACAGCAGCGGCTTGCCTCTCAGTCTGCTTCCTTCTTTGAAAATGTCTCCATTGAGTTTGACTCATTGGATTTTTGCCCATGTAATTCTCAGATACATGGGTCATTTTCTCAGATCGAAACTCAAGTCGATAGTTCTTTGGTGCTTTCCCTTTCACATCTTTTATAGCCTCGATAACATTTGATGCCCCCACACCCATTTGGGGCTTAATCCAAGTGCCCTTAGGCGCAGAAGCAGGAGGGATGTAGCTTTTTGGTTTGGCTTGGAATGCCTTCCTAGGGTCCCTTTTGTTCCATTGGGCTCTCCCTTTCTCCAACTGTAACCTTTGAAAATTCTCAGCAGCAACTCTATCAGTTAGAGCGTTACATCTGGGGCACAAGCCGACTTGAGCACACTTGCTTTTTCCACAATAAAGGAACTCCAACAAGTCTTCATCGTCCTCTGGGTAAACATCAGCCAACTTGACTTGTGGACTTTCTCCAGTGCTTTCCTCGAGCATGTTGTCTTTTGGAAACTCAGTGAGATCCACCATGTTGATCTCGACAGGCTCAGCAAACAGAGCCTCTTCCTGCTTGAGAGGATCAGAGTCGATCTTCATTTTCCTTGCAGCAATTTTCAGCCGACCCTCTTGCAGTGATTTTTGAATCAGATCCCTGAAAAGGAAACATTGAGAGGTTGAGTGCCCAAGATAATTGTCATATTTGCAAAAACCTCTTTTCTGTTGTTGTTCAATGGTGGTAACTTAGCATTTGGAGGTACTAGGATTTGGCCATATTTAACTAACACATCAAAAACTTATTCACATTTACTAACATTGAAAGTATACGATTTTGCAGGAAATTTTGAGTTGTTATCGACAGTAACATTTTTTCCTTTCGAATGGAACAAAGATTTGCACTCGTACGCAGGCCTTGGCTTCATTTCAACCAAATCGATCTCTGCTTCAATTGGTGAGATATAATCGGCCTCATATATGGGATCTGTATCATCATAATCGACATAGGCTACTTTTTCCTTCTTAGACTTAGCCTTAGTATGTCTAACTTTTTCTAATCGTAAACGCTCAAGGTGTCGAACCCTATCAGCTAGTTGTGACATACTTTTGACAAAGGTCGAGTCTATTTTCTTCCTGATGGAATAATCTAAACCCCCAGCATCCATTTGAACAAGTTCATGTTCAGGCACTTGCGTAAAACACCTTGACTCCAATGATCTAAACCTATTTAGGTAGTCATCAATGGTCTCAGCAAACCTTCTCTTGTTATTTGACAACTCGACCAAACTGATTTTCGAATGCCCCTCATAAAATTTTTCATGGAAAAGCTTCTCCAATTTAGACCATGAGTCAATCGAATTTGGGGGAAAAGTGGTAAGCCACGTGAAGGCTTCCTTAGTGAGGGATGAGGGAAAATGTTTCACTCTTAGGCTTTCATTATTCGCCATATCCCCTGACTCAGTCAAATACCTAGCTATGTGTTCGACTGTCGATTCCCCTGTTTCTCCTCCAAATTTGTATACTTTGGTATTTTCCATCTTCTAGGGTTTTCAGTTTGTACAATGTACTCAAATAAATGGGAAGAATATGTTGGCCTTTGTAATGAAGTATTCATTTCATTTCTTTCCATAATTCTTTCGACAATTGTTGTTAGATTGTTTTCTATTGTTGTCTCCTCTTGTCGATATTGATCGACAATCTGATCAGCATCTTATTGTCGACCTACCAACACTACTGGTTGGGGTCTTTCCATCGCCATACCATGGTTTGGTTGAGGCCCAGGGATTTGACCCTGGTGTACTATTTCTTCCTCCACCAAATCTACTCCTGGTTGTATAGGCACCACATTGTGCCTGATTGTCTGAGGCGCCTGTCGAACTGGTGTTTGAGGTGCTCACAGTAAATTACATAAGCGAGTAAATTGATCAACCACTTGCATGTTCGACTCCGCAGAATCCTGCATTATAGGATTAAAAACAATACCCATTTGATTAGTTAACATATTCACTAACTCGTGGTTACTATCATCCATTTGTTGCCTAAGCACCACTACCGAAGTATTCGACAACGGCACCGCTTTATTCTGATTATTTCTACTTTAAGCGTTTTGTGCAGACCCCTGTAAGGATGCACTTATATTATTTATGTTGTCAGCTACCAATGCTGCATTCGACGTCGACTGGTATCCTGAAATTAAGGAATACGACATTCCATAAATAGGATCAGCAGAGCCAAAACGGGGTATGCTAGGCCTGAAAGGCCTATTTGTCGCCATTGTTAATCCTGGACTTACCGGTGAGGAAACGGAATCGACGTTATTACCGCACCCGTAGTTGGTATCGTAGTGGCTGCACCTGTTAAGGGAGGCAACATTGCAACCTGTGAAACCACCGGATCAGTAGTAGATAACGTTCCTTGTGGTATCTCATCAACATTTGAACCCGACGTCATTGAATTTCTTTGTGGTTTGCTATATTGTTTCCCACTTCTAAGTTTCATAAACTTATATCAGCACAGGTCCCACTGGGCGTGCCATTTTGTTTATTGTGGAAATTGGTAAACAAACGTTGGTCCTCCCAAAGTCCTAAAACTAATGGTCACTCGCAAAATTGACTAGTTGATCTTAAGACATGTGCTGAGATTTTGGTATTGTATTGGTTCTGTCGATAATACCTACCCAAGAAACGGTTTTCTAAGGCCAAATGAACAAGTACAATGACTTTCCTCACAATGGTTAGGGTTTGACCGATAGGTAACTCATGACCAACGAAGCCAAAACCTAAATGGAATAACTTGACAAATATGGGTATTCACTAATTTTAACCTACTATGATGACTCGTGATTGACAAAAGGTTGTGAATTCAGGCTTGTTCTAAACAAAGTAATGGCTGACTGACTCTTGTGTGAGTTTGAAACTTGTAACAAAAAGAGTGTCAACATACACGAAAACGTAAAATGATTGCTGAAAGATTAACAGAATGCAAGTAAAAGCTTTAAATAAAATGACTAAAACATAAAGATTTTGCATTGAAATTAATGTGGTGATTCACGTACATTAATTACTTAGCAACTCTTTTTTCCTGACATCGGAATTTGGGCAGAGTTTTGGCAAGTAGTTTGAGTATACAAGCGAACACACCGGATCCTCTGATGGGATCTCTAATTTATAGTACAATAATATAACTACCTACACGTTACACAACTGCCTAGAAACCTCCTGCTAGCCACACAATTAAGTGCATGATCCTACACAACCACCCCTATGTCTTTGGCGCTCGTTTTAAGAGCCAACTCTTTGTCAACCGCTAGAATTTGAATTTCAAATTAGCCCGCTTAGATCCTTCCTTCGACGCTGACCCTTAGTACGCTTTTTGTCATAAATCTTCTAAGTCTTGTGTGGACCTCCGTTTTTTAATTCGGGCCATACCTCTGTTCGGGAGAGATACGTGAACTGACTCTTTTTTATCGCTTATGCTTTCGCATTTTTGAAAATTCACAGAGTCGCCACCGACCTTTTATTTTATCCAATTAAGGAAAGGTTTATAAAAGAAACAGAAAAAAGACCTTTAAGAAATTCTGGGTAAGGGGGTAGGTTATACAAAGGGAAGGTGTTAGCACCCTTTGTATCCATGGTTATCCATGGGCTCTTAAGTTTGCTTAGCTCACTTGTTTTTTTGATCACTTTTCAATTGCTTTAGAATGCTCATATGTGGTTTCAAATACTTTTGTAAATTGAATTTTGTAATGATCCGTGTGTGGATGTATACAAAATGCTTGTTTATCTTTCGAAAGATGTTTTGAAAAGAACGTTAACTTTGTAATAATCCGTGTTTGGATGTATACAAAGTATTGTCTTTTTGGAAAGTTTTGTTTTGAAAAACAACAGTGTATGAGAATTTTGTTTGTTTTGATTTGAGCAAGCAAACTAGGAGGTCTACCCTGAGTTGTAAGGTCTTTATCCTATTTCCTTTAAAAATCTATCCTTTCACCGGATATAAACGCAAGGTTCGATTTTGTACTCGAAACAGTGGAATTTTGACTTTTGATTTTGAAAAGAATGAGAAGGGATTACCTTAAGAGGTGCAAGTGTGATTGTGTTTGTATTCAGATATTTTATCTTTGAAGTTAGTGATCTAACGGTTCAATTTTATCTTTGACATACACGCAGTTTATATTTGCTGGAAATTAAAATGCGGAAATGTAAAGTGCGGAAAGTAAATCTACGCTATTACATCGATTGTGCAGGAAATGTAAACTAGCCTATTTACATGAACTTGACATCCTATACATTTATCTAGGAATTTAAATTGCAAGAAAAATAAAAGGCATGTTTTTGGATTTTTTATGATTTATTTTAATTATAATTAATGCATAATTAATTAAATTAAAATGAAGAAAAAAGATAAATATAAACCTAGAAATTAAGTTTAAAACATGTACAAAATATTTGTCAATTAATTTTAAAACAAAACTAATTTTTTTGGAATTTTTGAAATTGATTTGAAATTGATTTAAGCTAATTAAAACATAATTATACAAATAATTATACAAATAATTAAAACTTAAAGAGAAAATTATTCAAAATATGTACAAAATTAGTTTATAATATATAAACAATATTTAACACAAAGAACAATTTTTTTATGATTTTTTGATTGGTTAGAATAATTAAAAAGCAAATATATAAATATATACTAATTAATTATGCAAAATATTGAAATTTTGAAGAAAAATAAAATATTTTTATTTCAGAAAATAATATATTATTTTAGAAGTCTAAAAATATTTTTTGTGTATTTTTTGGATTTTTAAAAACTATTTTAATTAATTTAACAAAGAAATTAAAATAAAAATAGAAAAAAAAGGATACTGATCAGGTGTGGTGGGATTGAGAGTCCATGGTAAGGAGTGCTTTGTCTGGAGCGTTGGATGATGTGACTGGAACGATCATGTGGTCACTGAAACGAGGGAGCATGATGCGTACATAGCCTGCAAAGCACTGAATCATATATTTAAAAAAAACAAACGCGCGCAGGGCAGCCAATGAGAGGCTGCCACGAGTTCGTCTTCTTCCTCCGTCCGTTGGCTTAGGCCTGCAACTGTCACTAAAGGTTTTAGTGACGGTTTTTTGCTGTAGCTACATGTCCTGCAAAATAACGAATAGGGGTAAACCTAAAAATAAATTTGGCGCGACCCCTCCATTCAATTCGTCTGATCCATACGAACTCAATGGTACCACTTAGAACCTCTAATTTTGCCTATTTCAGAAAGCCCTAATTTTGAAACTATGAACCCTAAAATGGTAGTTTCGTGTATACGTGTTCAAACTTCAATTAAGTTTCCAGAAATGATCTACACATCAAACCAAACTCAACTATATGTCTACATCTTGTTAAGCATGCGTGGATAACCAGATACGAATTGATTTAAGTTCGAACAAATTATGACCTGTATA
Organism: Vicia villosa; assembly: GCF_029867415.1. Classification (NCBI taxonomy): domain Eukaryota; kingdom Viridiplantae; phylum Streptophyta; class Magnoliopsida; order Fabales; family Fabaceae; genus Vicia; species Vicia villosa. The sequence goes on from NC_081180.1 coordinate 150,536,672, forward strand.
GCTCGATTTAGTGAGCTTCAAGGCTTGTAATTGATTGGGATACGTTTATTGATGTTCAAAGATGATGTTTGAATGCTTTGTTTGAACTGAAACTAGTTAGAAACTAAAATTCGAATTTTGAATTTCTTTCAAAAAGTTCCAAGTGGTTACAAGTGTATTATGAGTAAGGCTTTGTTTCTGAACTTCTCCCCCTTATTACTGAAGTATGCTAGCCTATTTATAAGCATTGAGGTGCTTAAAATCTAAGCTAGAAAGCAATAAGTGCTTTTGCTAGAATCTTGACTTTTCCACATATGTAGCTTGGCATTTAAGCCACTATGGCTTGATTTTCTTCTCTCCCTCTGCTGTACTTTGCTTTGAGACAGATTTGAATGAGTCATATTGATGAGTCATGCTTGGAATACAAGCTATCCATTATCCTTTCATTTTTCCTTTTAATTTAATCTTAAAATAAGAAAAAATCAAGCAAAAATGGATGAAAAATGTTATGGGCTTAGTCTTGGTCGTGGGAGGCCCATAATATTATGGAAATGATGTTTGAACCATGAAAACTTGGCCCCATTTGGAAAAAATGCATTTTTGAGCAATGTTGATTTTATGCATTTTCCAAAATTTAGCCAACTTCAACAAGGTGTAAATCCCTCAATTTTTGTCATATGAAGGAGATCTTGCACTTTTTGGAAACCTCAAAGAGTCCTCTAACCAATGCCTTTGGTCTCATGTCAAAATGATTTTTGATGCTCCTTGTGTGTCCTTTTGAAAAAAGTGTCTTTTTGTTGACTTTGAAAATCACCTGTAATGTCTTTGATCATATTTTTCAAATGGTGAATCCAATGACCATGGGATCAATGGCATTTGAAAGATAATTGAATTTCCTTCAAAATAAGCTTTGGTTTGAATTTTTTGGATGAAGGATGAGAGAGTTATGATCAGTCAAAGTTGAGTTGACTTTTCAGGCAAAAACCCTAATTTTGAATCTTAGGGTTTTGTTGATTTTTGATCTTTCCTTGATGAATTATGATCATCCAATGATCAAATGATGAATCCTTTGACAAAATATGGACTTTGACAAAAAATTTCATTTTTGACTGTCTGTTGACTTTTTTGGTCAAACGGGTCGTCTGTTGACTGTTTGAGCTGCTGACGGTGCGTCTGAGTGAATTGAAGTTTGAAACTTTGTATGATGGTACTTTGAGATATATGGATGTGCATGAAATCTATTTGAGCTCTCAAAAACTTGTTTCTCCTGTAAAAACAAGAAAACCCTAGTCAGGGACTGTTTATGTAGGAGACAGTTAAGCGTACCTGATTTTTGTGCAGTGTTGAGTCTCTGCTAATCGCGTGATATTCAGAAGACTTCTAGAACAAAAATCTTGGAATTTTGAATTGTGAAAGATTGATTTGATTGATGGTACAAAACACTGAGAATTGTACTGCCAGCAGTTTGGCTGTCAACTGACTGTCCAGGTATTGACGTAGCAGTTTAGAGTGAAAAATCAACAGTCAAAGTTAATTTTCTTTTTTGTTGTTTTTGCTTTTTGTTTTATGTGAAAAATGAAAGTTTATTTACATGACTTGTTAAAAAACACAGACATAATAAATAACTAATATTTACTGTATGCGGGCAAAATTACCGATAATAACCCTGAAAATCATTTAATGCACAGAAAAATGAATATTTGACTGGCAGAAAACACACAAAATATTATCTGAGTAATTAAGCAATACTATGACAAATAGTACAACATTTAATACTGACAGTACAAATATTACATACTATATTGAACAGTACGAATAAACGGTACATTTAAGAAATAAGAAATACGGCAAATTTTAAGAATGACGATTGATAACCCATGCTACAAATAGTAACATGTAGATGATTGGGAGCATAAGCATCCCAGGTCCACAGTGTTCCGGGCTATGTAGACAGAAGAAAGACATGATCACCGTAGCAATGGTGATGACCATAAGAAAACACGTTTCCCACCGCTTCGCCATTTTGTCGGGAAAGAAGAAAGGATGGATTATGAAGTAGAAATTTGAGAGATGAATTAGAATTTGATGTGAGATTTTTATGAAAAAATGAGAGGTATTTATAGAATGGAAAGAAGGATAGAGACGTTGGGGAATGATGTGATTCCGTACAAAAGGAAAATTTGAGTGGAAGTAAGATTTGAAAGAAAGTGTATGATAGTGTTGGGAAAAAGAGAGATGTGGAGAATAAAGTTAGGATTTGATTTTTGAAAAAGAGATTTGAAAAGATTTTTGAAAATAATGGAATATAGTACAAAAATTAGTGGGAAACAAAAGATAATAATAATCTACTTGTTACCAGTACAGTCTGAGTTTCCTGATTCTGCGCCTGCAAAAAGATTTAACTCTGTACCAATTGTGTCAGTACTATTTATCTGTAAATAAATAAATAGCATGTGTGAAGTAATAAACAGTATTTGGCGTTTGCGTAAGAATAAATTCAACTGCAAGCCAAATTACTGTATAAGGAAAATTCTAAAAACTAAGTATTTCATATGTCAGGATATTTGTTGAAATAAAAATCCATGATTATATGAGACTCTTAATTTTCAAATTGGAGTTTTCTTGAAAAATAATGCGGGCAAATTTTGGGGTATAACATCTTGACTCCTCCTCTTGGTCGACAAAACCAAAAGCCAACGATATGCCTCAGTTACGTCGACATTTTCTGATTAACAGCCTAACCTCATGTCTTGTTATTTTCCTAGGTTTTCTTGCAAATCCCACCCATAGGACATGAACCCTTCTTCTGCGAGGCCTTTTCCCTTGATTGTATACTTCCCTTGATTTTTTCCTTAACATAAACATGTTCTTTGTGAAAAGGTTTTGGATTCGTGCTAAGGCGGAAAAGGATTAGGTTTGATTGGTTAGATTGTTTTTAAGCAGAATACAAGTAACCGTTTAAACAAGGTGTGCACCTTGTGCTCGTTTACTTGAGATTTAAAAAGATGTTCATCCAATTTTCTTTTCTCATCCACGTTGGGTTTATGAAAAATATTTGTGGAATACGAGTAACCGTTTGCCACAAAGTGTACACTTTGCGCTCGTTTACTCAGCGTTTCAAAAGGATGTGCATCCAATTGCACTTTTCATGCCATGTTTACTTATGTATTTTAGGGGGATAGACGAATAATTATTTTGAACAGAGTGTATGTTGGGTGACAATATGGAAGTAGAAAATAGTCTAGAGGGGGGTGAATAAACTTTTGAAAACAAAATCAACCGATTCTTCAAATGTTTTTATCAGCGTTTCCTCACGGATGTTTATAGAGAGAAAATGTGAAATTATACTCAATTGCAAATTAATTATTAACAACTCAAATAACTTTACAAATATCGTAATGCCTCAGATGAAGAAACACAACGTATGCAATTAGATTAATTGGATAAGTTTCTCAGATTTCAATCACCACTAAAGCTCTTAATAGGTGTTCAATTACAAAAAATCAAAGCTTATCACATAAACCACTATTACTAAATTTAAACCTAAGAAGGCATGTTCTATGAAATTTAAATTGGGTTAATAGTAATTCACCCCCCTGTAATGTTAGCGAATTTTATTTTTGCCCCCTCCCTATCCTTTGGCAACGGTTTTTTCAAAAAAATCGTTGCCAAAACCTACCTTTGGCAACGGTAGGGGGGTAAACCAAAACACGCTCATATTACAGGGGGGTAAACTACTATTAACCCATTTAAATTCAAGAGTAAGGGATAGAGAGATGACACTGGGATTTATAGTGGTTCGACTATGTCTTTCTCATGTGAGTCTACGTCCACTTTAATAGTTATTCCTTTTATTTTGACAAATACCTTGAAAGTATATATAATCATCAATCCATAATAATGCTGAAGAAAATAACAAATAAACTCTTCAATTTGGATCTTGACTTGTATATGGCCAAATGTGAAACTCTTCTGCATAATCTTTACTCAATCAACGCTTACAAATTTCTAATATCATCAATTCTTCCACAAGCCTTCATGTGTGAAAATCAACCCCTTGATCCTACCGATTCCTTGAGTGGTGAATTGTCTGAAGATGTAAAAAGAATTCCATATTATCCTTGCCTTCCACACAATCACTACTAAGGAAATTCTTGAGAGAAGACTTCTTCTTTTTATTAGAATTTTTCAACACCAATAACAACCTTAATCTTGCAAGAACCTGAAAAACCTTTACCCAATATTCAAGAACAATTAATTTCAAGACAACGTCTCACTTAATCAATTAACAACCATTCATGATTAAGAAATGAAATTGAAAAGATGTTGAAGATGAAATAATTTCAATGCAAGAGTTTCGAAAGAAGTGGTTGATTTTTCACAGAAATTCACAAAATGACTATGAAAATATTACATGAAAAAATGAGGAAAAAACTTATATATGTGCTTGAGATGAAGCATACAAAAGACTGAAAAAAAATTGCTTAAATTAGAGTCAAAGTAGGCAATGTGTCAAGCGAGCAAGTGAATGGAACAAAGAGATCTAGATTTTTGACCCATTTTGCATTTTATTCAAATCAAGTGCAATGTTTGATTCGAATCATAGGCATCATAATTCCAAATTTCCAATCATGTGAAATAAGTTTTTCAAATCAATTGCTCCAGGAAACCTTTAAAAATACTAAAACATTGTGTGATTCGAATCATGTACAAAGTGAAATTCAATCAAATTGGACAGAAGTAACATGAAATTGTCTTATTCGAATAATGTGTAAAACCTGATTTGAATCAATTTTTTTGAAAAGTTTTGGTCACTTCTGTTTGATTTGATTAGAATCAAATTGAGTGAGTAAATAATTGATTCGAATAAAATTGATCAAAACTCAATTTTACATGATTTCAAAGTTTTTCTTTGCACCTGACTTGAACTAAACACACATAGTCTATTGTCATACCCCAAAATTTGCCCATGTTATTTTTCACACATAAAATCAGAACAAAAGACAAAGCTCCAAAACACACTCCCCTATACAAGGCTCTGAACTAGGGTTTAGGTCAGTCAAAAGGAAATCATTGAATCAATGGCTCAAGGTGGCTCCATAGGGTCACCAACATCCCAAAGAATCTCTGTGCAAAGTTTCAAGTCAAACAGAGCAAATTGAGTCCCTCAAATCCTGATTAGGTCAACAGTCAACCCTCAAGGGCAAAACAGTCATTTCAAGTCAAGATACAGTCAAAGTTCAAGATATTTGGTCAACAACATCCTCATAACCCTAAAATCATCATTTGATCAAGGATTGATCATGATGACACAAGGAAAGATCAGAAAAGTCAGAAGCCAAAAGTTACTATTTCGGGCACGAACTGAAAAAGTCAACCAAACTTTGGAAATTCACCAAATATTCATACTTCATCAGAAAAATTCCCATCAAAGCTCATTTTGAAGGGAATTCATTCCTCTATCCAATGGTTCAAGAATCAGAGCTCATAGGTCAAGGGTTTAAGAGATATGGCTTCATACATTATAGGTCCTTTTCAAAAGCCAACAAAAAGACACTTTTTTTAAAGAGACATAAAATGAGCATGGAAAATAATTTTGATATGAGACCAAAGACATTGGTTAGAGGACTCCTCAAGGTTTCTAAAAAGTCTTAGAACACTTTCATACCTCAAAAATTGAGAGAGATAGACCTTCTTGAAGCTGAGCTATTTTGGAGGGAAAAATGTGAGAGAATTTGATTATTTTTGCAAAGGAGCCCAAGTTTTTATGGCCCAATCTTGTTCCTCAAGACATTAAGGAGACCAAATCTGATTGCCACGATTTATTTGTGATTATTTGATTTTTATGAGAATTTTTATTCATTAAAATCAATTTAATCAAGTAATTAAAAGGAAAATACAAAAGAAATTTGATTTGCTTTGATTCTAATCAAATATAATCATCCAAATATCCAATATTAAGTGCAAATTTCGTGACAATTATTTTTGGAAAAATTGAGAGGTGATTGGATCAAGATTGGCCAAAATTAGAAAGATCATGAACCAAATTCCAATCAAATTTTCATAATTTCCAATCAAAAGATTCTAACAGATTTGCTCCAAGTTTGTTAACCTAATCCATGCTCTGATAAATAGGGAACAATTGCAGACCCCTAGAGAGGTTTTTGGACAACCTTGAAGACCTAATTCGAGCTCACAAAATCAAGGAAATTTTCAAAATCGTTTTCATAGTTTGAAGCCAATTCAAGGTGTCTTATTAATCCTAACACATCCCTAAAGGTATTCTGAAGCGATCCAGGTCCTCACATTCGAATAACAATCCCAGAATCGATCTCTAAGAACTCACGGTGAAATTGGCCTAAAAGGAGGTCACCATCGGATCCAGGGTGAAAAGCCGAGTAGAATCACGGTCTCCTTGGTAATTCATTGGTGCTATATGCCAAGATTAATATGTACAGGGGCTATGGCGACGGACAAGCGTCCGTAGGTAAAAACCAGACTCTAAGACGACGGCTGGTTGGAGAAGATGAAGACGTGTCACGCGTCGATTGGCCCAATTCGAATTTCTGCTTGGCGCGCTCGGTTGAAGATAAAAGCCCAATCCAGTGTGTCTCGGCCTTGTGTATACGGTGCGCTCTTGCATCTGTAGCCTCCATATCTTTCACTCATCCGATCAAACGCTCCAGGAGGCGCAGGCTTACCATGGATCCTCAGCCACGCGCCACACTGGATCCAGCTAAGTATTTTTCAATTTTTTTTAGTTTTAATTACATAACCCTTTTTTATTTATTATTTTATATATATATATTAATCTAAATATTTTCTTTCTCTTATTAATAACAAATTATTTGTTTGATTATCATAAAAAACTTTTTATATAAATAATAAATTTATTTATTTATTTATTTAATTAAATATATATGTATTTCTTTCTCTTATTTTAATTATTTAAAAACCTCTAAAAATTCATATTTATTTATTTAAATTTCAAAATTCATAAAAATTGTTTTTACTCTCGATTTAATTTTCTGATCCTGATTTAATTAATTAGGTCGCGAGACCAATAATTAATTAAATCATTTGTGTTTTATTATTTATATTTATACCCCAATTAGGGTTCACGATGATCATTCCATACACTGAGTTATTTCTTTTCTATGTCTTTTCAGGGTTAGCAATATGATTAATCCGGACCACGCGCCTTCAGAAAATCCGAAGTTAAGTAATTCAATTTTAATTTAAATTATATTTGGTTTATTTTAATATTAGGGTTTGTTTCGCCTTCATCTTTTTCTGCTTTGCCTTTTTAGGGTCAACCCTAAAGGCGCCCTAGTAACCATATCAGATCAAATCAAAGCTAAGTACCCTCGCCTATTTAATTACTTTTTTTTATTTATTCTTTATTTTTGGGTTAATCCCGCTCGCCTTTGAATTAGCCATACACTCACCCTATTTTTTTGGTTTGCTTGCCTTTTCAGGGTTCGATGATTCTAAAGCTACGAGTTTGGTAACCCTGAACCCTACTTTAATTGTTTTTTTCGTTTTTATTATTACTTGTGTCAAACCCTGTTGGGATCCGCTGGTTTCATTTTCCCTTCCCCTTTATCGCTTTATATATTGCGTGGTTAGTAATTTAGGGAGTGCAACTCTGAATCAATTAGAATAACTAAATACAAGATAATATATTCCGAATTGAATCACGTGATTGATGCACACACGCACGCTTTTTGGGTAACCCTCTCTGTTGCCTGTTGCCTGTTGCCTTGTTGCCTGTTGCCTTTGTGTTTTTGCAGAATAAGCCACGTCCCTCGAATTCGAGGATACCTCAGCCATGTTGCCTCGATAAAAAGGTCACGACCCTAATGATGCTGCCTTCGATACACAAATGACCTCGACCCTCGGATGTTGCCTACGGAAAAAGGCTGAGGTATCTTCTGGCTGCCTACGAAAATGGCTTATTCTGATCCTTGCCTTAGACTACCTGCCCCTCTATGGCATGGGACAGTCTTATGGTAAAGGATACTTCGATGACCCTTCAACCTCCAAACGAAAGGCTTCCTGCCCTCTTATGGCAAGGATAGACCCTTTCATTCTGAAAGGCTAAAAAGAGACCTATCATCTGAGTTTAAGGTAATTGCCCCTAATTGCCTTGCAATGCTCATCTTTAATATTCTCTCTCACAATTCTTCGAAAACTGGCTACGCTCATTTACGAGCTAAAGTCCACTTTTTTCTTTCATCTACTTTTTTTAAAAACAAACGAGCAAGCAAAGCAATTAAGAGCCCATGGAAAACCATGGATGCAAAGGGTGCCTTACACCTTCCCTTTGCATAAATTACCCCCCGAACTCAGATTTCTTAAAAGGTTTTTTCTGTTTCTTTTTGCCTTTCCGAATATTGTTTGGATAAAATAAAAGTCGGTGGCGACTCATGCTTAACCGCGACATTTCGATTAATAAAAAATCAGTTCACCGTGTTACAGAACTGGCGACTCTGCTGGGGACAAATTCCGATAAAAGAGGGGTTACCTTAAAAGTTTAGGATTCACTTTAAATGTTTTCTATTGTTTGCTTTGGTTGTTTTTTTTTTTTTTTCAGGGGCGTTTTGGGAAAATTGAAGGAAGAATCCTATTCCCGGATTCAAGTACATCTAAGATAGGAAGTGGCATAGTCATGGCGACCTCCTTCATGTATGTGGAGGATTGGGCAATATGAGAGTTCACGCTTAAGTTAGGCCTCCATGGGTGTTTGCATGCTTCTCTTGTATGAGGGAGGTTCGTGCCGATGTCTGTGGGTGAGTCGGAGCTTAAGGACCTTTAGTTACCTTTAACCCATCCTGACTTTTAGGAACGTAGTGGGGGGACTACTCTTGATGTATGTTGAGAGCATAGTCGCTACCCGATACTACAACTCAGATAGGTTCTTTCTCAAAGTATCATTGCATGGTATGTATGTATCATGTTCGAGGGTGCTTTAGGAGGGCTGACAATTTTGAGTCACTTGGTAGAACCCGTTGTTGAAATCTCCTTATCCATAGAAATACCCTTGGGAATGACACCCGATCAGACTCCATGCAAGCCTTAAGCCAAAAATTGTGTGACTTGTGTGACTTGTTTGTGTCTGTCACTAACTTTCATTTCCTTACAGGTTTTGCTAAAAGGACTTGTTTGTCTTTACTATCTCACACTATGCCTAATGAACTTCATTCGCATAACATCATGACATCATGACATCATAAGCATAACATGATTAACTAACCCTTTCAAGGATCTTAGGAATTTAGGGCGCACAATTCCAGGTGCCCTTATCAAAGACTGAATTCCTATCAAGGGGCAAGAGGATTTATTTTCCTCTGGCCACACATCTCCCAATTCAAAGACTCAGTACCTAGCAAGGGGCAAGAGGGTTTATTTTCCTCTGGCCACGTACCTTCCAACTCAGAAGTGTCCCGAATCAGAGGCTATGACCCACTTGATATGGTGAGCTTGATTCTCAAAGAAAGACGTTCAAAGACAAAATTCATATTTCTTCAAGACAAAGACACGACCAAATCATTTTCTAATGTTGCTAACTAAATGCCTAAAGATCCTTGAAAGTATTGCATTTGCATTCATAACATCGCATAACAGGTTTCTTACCGCAGGTGTCTCACCTCCTCGCTGTTTATTTCAGCATCATGAATCTCGAGCAATCAGTTAAGGATCTCCAAGCTCAAAACACTGAGTTCGAAGCCTTGATTTTGAATTTGTCCAAGGGGCAAGATGAGCTGAAATCCCTTCTGACTAAGAAGGAAAAGAAGACCAAGAAACCTAAAGGTGTTCTCAATATGGGAAGAAGGTTCAAAGGCCCTCTCAAAAAGGTTGAAGAAGCTGAAGCTCCCAAAGAGGGTAAGAAGACTCGAGGGAAAAAGCTTAGACCAATCTTGCAACTCAGGGATGCTGAAACCTCTGAAGACAGTGATGAGGATGAGCAAGATGATGATGCTAGTATCAAAACCGATGCAAAAAGTAACCACGACTCTGCCGAACTCTCTGAAGAAGAAGAGGACTATTACCATGAGGGCGAACATCCCGATGACAAATACAAAATGTTAGAAGAGCGTCTGAGAAGTGTGGAAATTCAGAAGGTACCTGGGCTGGATTTTGAAGAGCTTGGACTTGTGCCTGGGGTCGTTATTCCTCCAAAATTCAAAACTCCCGTCTTTGCTAAGTATGATGGAGTCTCTTGTCCTAAACTACACCTGAGGTCTTATGTAAGGAAGATTCAGCCTCACACTGCTGATAAGAGGCTTTGGATCCATTTCTTTCAAGAGAGCTTATCTGGAACTCAACTCGAATGGTACTATCAACTGGAAAGTACCAACATCCATACTTGGGAAGATTTGATTGTTGCTTTCTATAAGCAATACCAATATAATTCCGATCTCGCACCAACTCGCATGCAACTACAAAGCATGTCTATGGGACCTAAAGAAAGTTTCAAAGAGTACGCACAAAAGTGGAGAGATCTAGCTGGAAGAGTCCGACCTTCTTTGAATGATAGAGAGTTGGTGGACATATTCATGGGCACGCTAACTGGGCCATTCTATAGTCACTTACTGGGTAGCTCCTCATCTGGCTTTACTGACCTCATACTGACTGGGGAACGTGTCGAGAGTGGCATTCGAAGTGGTAAGATTCAAATAGCGACATCCTCAGGTACTACAAAGAAGCATTTCAATGGGAGGGCAGATTCCAATGCTGTGTATGGGCAGAAAAGGATAAACCATGATCAATCTATTGGGGCAGTTCTGAGCTCCACACCGGCGCCTCAACAAGGTCGTCAAGACAAACAAGTTACACCCAGACGTCAATTCACAAAGATCAATATGTCACTAGCTCAAGCACTACAACACTTGTTGAAGTTAAAGTTGATCACTCTAAAGGATCCCCCTAAGAATCCTAGTACTTCTGCTCGAAGCTATAATCCCAATATGAGGTGTGCATACCACTCTGATAGTCCTGGTCATGATACGAATAGCTGCTGGACATTAAGGAACAAAATCCAAGATATGATCGATGCTGGAGAAGTCGAGTTCGATCCTCCTGAGACTCCTAATGTAGCTGCTAATAATGTGGATGGCTAGAAGGATAAACTTTTAATCATTAGCTTTACTTTCGTTTGCAAATTCTTATTCTGTTTGTGTAAACATTCAAATTATGATAGACATTATCTATTTTTAATAATCATCATCAGTGCATTGCACATGTTTGTCTTGAATAATTTATTTCGTTATCACTCATTTTAAAGTTATGTCTTTACTTTACATATGTTTTTATGATACTCAACTCCTGCTAAAACTGTAAGCCTTTTGAGGGAGGATGACGAAAACGATACCGCAGCCTCATACAGTATGCTTTTGAGCGGACTATGCTGATGATGTACAGGCATTATTTCAATTCCTAAACAGTGGAGATACAAGGATGTTAATCCCTCGTCAACCCTTTTGAGCCTAAGGAGTTGTTAGGTGCCAAATTGTGTTTATATTTAGTTTAATTAATGGCACCTTTCGACCGTTTTTATCGGATATTCGTACAATTCCCTGAGGTTTTAGATAATTATTTATAGTTTATAATATTAAGCTTTCATTTTATGTTAATATGTGTTTTAGTTATGATTTTTGTAGGTTTTAGCCAATTTTGGGGAAGTTTGGAGCTTGTTTTGAGCTTTGCAAGAGAGTCCCAGGCAGAGAGTTGCGCGCGTCGCGCGGAGATGTGGGCGCGTCGCGCCCTGGGCGAGATATTTTGGAGCTTCCAGGCAGAGAGTTGCGCGCGTCGCGCGCATGGGCGGTTTATAATTTTAAGTGTATTGGCGCGAAGCGCGCTGGAGGGCGCGTCGCGCCCTGGACAGAATTCAGAATTCTATTTAAAGGGGTTTTCAGATATTTTGGGGGTTGGTTAATCTTGAAGAGAAAACATAAACACTTGTGCACTGTAGCAAACAAAGAATCGAAGATTGGAAGCTTTGATCGTCGATTAATCGCCTTTTATGCTTGTTGATCTTCATCCTTTACTTCTTGTGCAAGCTACCATTCTCATGGATAGCTAAATCACTTTTGTATCAAGATAAGATGTAATCTTCCTAGCCTTTTGTATGTTTTTCTTGTGAATATATGTGTATGAACAAGTGATGATCAATATAGATGGTTTAGTTTGTTTATTAAAGCTTTTTCTTTGGTATAAGTGTTTGAGACATCAATGTTTGTATCTAGACCTAACTAATCATCTTTCAAACTATAAGTTGCAGACATGGATTTAGAGTTTGATGTTTACTAAGTATCGGTTCTTAAAACGTTATTTGTATTGTTTAAACGGTGGAGAAATCGTCGGTTAAACAATACGGTAAATCTAACTATATCGTTGCGGACACGGACGATATAGGTGTCGATACGTAATTATATTGATCGTTAGCAAGTTCATAAGCATCTATTTATAAGGAGACATACAAATTTAGGTCGATGAAATCGAATCTTGATACATTTTCTTTAACTTAGAACTTTCATTAATTTACTCTTTGCTACTAAAAGAATTGAATGATCTTTTGCAAACCCAAATTTAAAGTAACCATAACTCAAGACAAAATAGGCTATAGAACGGCGGTGATATCGCAATAATCCCTGTGGATACGATAATAGCGAAAAGTACACCACAATACTCTTTCAACAAAATGGCGCCGTTGCCGGGGATTGTTGTTTAGATATTGCAAGCATTGCAATAGTTTGTTTTGTATTGAGTCTTATAATTAATATCTTGTGTCTAAATTTATTTTCCTTGTGTTTGTTAATTTGCTTGGTTAGTTTTTCAGATTACAGTTTATGCGAGGACGTGTACCTGCAGATCAACTCCTTTTTGATCCTGAGATTGAGAGGACTGCTCGTAGAGAGAATAGCAAAACTCGTAGGAGGAGACAACTAGCTAGGGAAAGAAGACAACAACAAGAAGCATCTTCTTCTTCAACTCCGGTTGAAAACTTGGTTGAGGAAGAAATGGCTGCGGATCCACCACCACCTCGAGGGCCATGTGTTAACAGCCCTCGTCTCAATGCACAATTTGCTCGTGATCAGGCCAATGGAAGAAACTCCGAAATGAAGACGGGGTTACTTCAATTATTATACCAAAATCCGTTCACAGGGGCAGATCACGAGGATCCATTTACTCATCTAACAAAGTTCTACGAGATTGCCGGAACAATAGGTGCTCCGGAAGACCAAGAAGAACAGGTGTTCAGGAGACTTTTTCCTCATTCCTTAATTGGAAAAGCTAAGGAATGGTACCTTGATCAACCAAATAATGTCATGACAAATTGGAACGAGTTAGAAGAGAAGTTCTTGGATCGGTTCTTTCCTCACAATAGGTTCATGGAAGCGAAAACTTCTATTGCGGTGTTCTCTCAAGGTTCGAATGAATCTCTCAATGAAGCATGGGAGAGGTTCAAGTCCATGGTTAGAAAGTGCAAAGGTCATGGGTTTGATGAGTTGTCTCAAATCCATATCTTTAGAAATGGACTCCAACCTCAACCAAAAACTCTTTTAGATGCTACCGCGGGTGGTTCGTTGATGTCAAAAACTGCTGAAGAAGCGATTGCTATCATTGATAGAATGGCTTTGAATGATCATCAAGGGCAACACAACCGTAGTGCATTGCAAAGAAAACCGGGAGTTCTTGAATTGAACACTAGTGATGCAATACTTGCTCAAAACAAGTTATTGACACAACAAGTTGAATTGCTCACTCAACAAATGTCAAAACTCCCTCAACAAATCAAAGAGATAAATGGGAGCCCTTCTAAAAATCAACATGTGATGTGTTGTGAATTGTGTAGGGGTGACCATCAAACTGGTTTTTGTCCTCCACCGGATGAAGAGGTGAATTATGTGTCTAATCCTAATCAAGGATATGGTGGGAGACCACAACAACAACCTTACAACAATAACCAAGGTTACCAACAAAGAGGTAATCAAGGTTATCAACAAGGATGGAGGCCGGAAGCGGGCCCATCGAATCGTCAAAATCCTTATCAAGGCGGTTACAATCAACAACCTCAACAAACAAAGCTTTCTATCGAGGACACTCTTAGCCAATTCATGCAATTGCAAATTGCAAGCCAAAAGAGTACGGATGCCGCAATTAAGAACCTTGAAACTCAAGTCGGGCAATTGTCAAAGCAACTTGCCGATCAAAACAAAGGTCCTTTTCCGGCTACTACAAAAGAAAATCCTCGTGAGCATTGTAAGTCAATTCTAACTCGTAGCGGTAGAAATATTGATATGGGTGTAGGAGAGATAGTTGAGGAGGAAATTGTTGAGAGTGAAAAAGATAGGGTGATTGAAGTAGAAAAAAATGTTGAGGGTGATTTAGTTGAAAATGAGAAAGAGAAAGAATTAGTGGAAAAAGAAACTCTTGAGAAAGTTGTAGAAAAAGAGAGAAAAAAATTGAGTGTGAGTGAAAAGGGAAAGAAGAAGGTGGATGATTCTATACAAGTGAAGAAATTACCTTACCCTCCTGGTCCGTCAAAGAAAGAAGATGCAAAGCACTATGCTCGGTTCTTGGACATTTTTAGCAAGTTGCAAATCAATGTCCCTTTTTCCGAAGCATTAGAGCAAATGCCGATGTATGCAAAATTCATCAAAGACATCATCACTAAGAAGAGAAGATTCTTGGATCCGGAGGTAGTAACGGTGAGCTCTTGTTGTAATGCGTTAATTCAACGCAATACTCCGATAAAATCAAATGATCCTGGGCGGGTAACCTTACCGGTGTCTATTGGAAATGTTCACATAGGCAAAGGTTTGGTAGATACCGGTTCTAGCATTAATTTGATCCCTTTGTCAATGGTGAGAAGATTAGGAATCAATGATTTGAAACCGACAAGAATGACGTTATCATTAGCAGATAAGTCCACAGCTCATCCTCATGGAGTTGCGGAAGACTTGCTTGTCAAGGTTGACAAATTTTGGTATCCTGTTGATTTTATCGTTATAGACATGGAAGAAGATCCTGAGATTCCATTGATCTTAGGAAGGCCTTTTATGAAGACGGCCCGAATGATGATCGACATTGATGATGGCTTAATGAAATTAAGGTACCAAGATGAAGAATTATGCCTTGATCTCTTTGAAGCCATCAAGCATCCTAATGATGAGGATGATTGTTTTAGAATCGATGCTACCGAAAGGGCTATTATGAAAGTGGAAAATCAAATGTACTTGTCGAATCCTCTTGAGAAGACTTTAATGGAAGCTCTCGAAGTTCTCACCAAAGATCAAGAGAAGGAAATTGAAGATTGCTTGAGAAACTTAGAGGCTTGTGAGGAGATGAATCCATTTGAAACTCAAATTGAAGAGTTGAAGGATGAACCTAAAGTTGAAGAGCAAAAGGTGGAGTTGAATGTGTTACCATCTCACTTGAAATACGTGTTTCTCGGTGACAATTCTACTAAGCCGGTTATCATTAATAGTGGTTTGTCTAACAAGGAAGAGCATCGATTGAAGGAAGTGTTGACAAAGAATCAAGAAGCAATAGGATGGGTTTTATCCGACTTGAAGGGTATTAGTCCGGCCTATTGTATGCATAAGATTATGTTAGAAGATGATTTTCGGCCCGTGGCACAACCTCAAAGGCGATTGAATCCAACCATGAAAGAAGTTGTTAGAAAAGAGGTTGTGAAGTTATTAGAGGCGGGGATGATTTATCCCATCTCCGATAGTGAGTGGGTGAGCCCGGTGCATGTGGTTCCTAAGAAGGGTGGATTGACAGTTGTGAGAAATGAGAAGAACGAGTTGATTCCTTCGAGAGCGGTGACCGGGTGGCGAATGTGTATTGATTATAGGAGGTTGAACCAAGCCACAAGAAAAGATCACTTTCCATTGCCTTTTATGGATCAAATGTTAGAGAGGTTAGCCGGAAGAAATTTTTATTGTTTCTTGGATGGTTATTCGGGATACAATCAAATATCAGTGAATCCGGCGGACCACGAGAAAACTGCTTTTACATGTCCTTTTGGCGTTTTCGCTTACCGAAGAATGCCATTTGGACTATGTAATGCTCCTGCAACATTTCAAAGGTGCATGCAAGCTATCTTCTCAGATTTGATCGAAAAAAGCATTGAGGTGTTCATGGATGATTTTTCTGTGTACGGGTCATCATTTGACTTGTGCTTGAAGAACCTTGATGTGGTGATGGAAAGATGCATTGAAACAAATTTGGTTCTCAACTGGGAGAAATGCACTTTCATGGTGACGGATGGGATTGTTCTTGGCCACAAGGTTTCTTCAAAGGGGCTTGAGGTTGATCCGGCAAAAATTGAAGTTATTGAAAAACTTCCCCCTCCGGTGAATGTGAAAGGCATAAGGAGCTTCTTAGGACATGCTGGGTTCTATAGAAGATTCATCAAAGATTTCTCCAAGGTCGCAAAGCCTTTGAGTAATTTGCTCAACAAAGGTATGGAATTTAATTTTGATGAATCATGTCTAAAAGCTTTCCTAGAACTTAAAGCAAATTTGACCACCACACCCATAATTGTCGCTCCTAATTGGTCGCTTGAGTTTGAACTCATGTGCGATGCTAGTGACTATGCGGTTGGTGCGGTCTTAGGCCAAAGGAAGAACAAGCAATTCCATGCTATACATTATGCGAGCAAAGTTTTAAATGAGGCACAGGTCAACTATGCTACCACAGAAAAAGAATTGCTCGCAATTGTATTTGCATTGGAAAAGTTTCGTCCTTACCTCATTGGTTCTAAAGTTGTGTGTTATACTGATCATGCCGCAATCAAATATCTTCTCACCAAGCCTGATTCAAAACAGACGCTTATTCGGTGGATTCTTTTGCTTCAAGAATTTGATCTTGAAGTGAAAGATAAGAAAGGTACAGAAAATTTGATTGCGGATCATTTGTCTCGGTTAGTGAATACCGAGGTGACAAATAATGAAAAAGAAGTGAGGGAAGAATTCCCGGATGAAAAACTGTACATGGTACAAGAAGTTAGACCCTGGTTCGCAGATATGGCTAATCACAAAGCATCTGGCTGGATACCGGAGGATCTAACTTGGAATCAAAGGAAAAAGTTTTTGAACGATGCTAATTTCTATGTTTGGGATGATCCTCACTTGTTTAAGTTGAGTAGTGACAATCTTCTGAGAAGATGTGTCGCGGATGAGGAGACAAAAAGCATTTTGTGGCATTGCCACAATTCGCCTTATGGTGGTCATTTTAATGGTTTGCGTACGGCCACAAAAGTCCTTCAATCGGGATTTTGGTGGCCTACTTTGTTCAAAGACGCCTACCACCATGTTGCCTCATGCGACAGCTGTCAAAGAACTGGTGGAATAGGGAAAAGAGAGGAAATGCCCCTC
Source organism: Vicia villosa (assembly GCF_029867415.1). Taxonomy (NCBI): domain Eukaryota; kingdom Viridiplantae; phylum Streptophyta; class Magnoliopsida; order Fabales; family Fabaceae; genus Vicia; species Vicia villosa. The sequence goes on from NC_081180.1 coordinate 150,554,041, forward strand.
CAAAGTATTGTAGAAGTTGAGGTATTCGATTGTTGGGGCATTGATTTTGTTGGACCATTCCCTTCCTCAATGTCAAATGAATACATCTTGGTAGCTGTTGATTATGTGTCTAAGTGGGTGGAAGCGATTGCTTCACCCAAAGCAGATGGTAAGACCGTGATAAAGTTTTTGAAGAAAAATATATTTTCGCGGTTTGGCTCGCCAAGAGTGATAATTAGTGATGGTGGATCTCATTTTTGTAATGCTCCGCTTGAAAAAGTGTTGGAGCAATATGGAGTCAAGCACAAGGTAGCTACTCCATATCATCCACAAACAAATGGGCAAGTTGAGAGAACCAATCGAGAGATTAAGAGAATTCTTGAGAAAACTGTGTCTAGTTCTAGGAAGGATTGGTCAATGAAGTTAGATGAAACCTTGTGGGCGTATCGGACCGCTTTCAAAGCACCGATCGGTCTTACACCATTCCAAATGGTGTATGGTAAAAGTTGCCACCTTCCCGTAGAACTAGAGCATAAGGCATATTGGGCCTTAAAGCTTTTGAATTTTGACCACAATTTGTGTGGAGAGAGAAGAAAAATCCAACTTAATGAGTTGGAAGAGATGAGATTGCATGCCTATAAGTCCAATTCGATTTACAAGGAAAAGACCAAATTCTATCATGATAGTAAGGTTAGAATGAAGGACTTTAAGGTAGGGCAATTAGTTTTACTCTTCAATTCCCGGTTAAGACTTTTTCCGGGAAAGTTGAAGTCTAAATGGTCCGGACCGTTTTTGGTCAAAGAAGTGAGAAGCCAAGGGGCTATTGTGATAGAGGACCAAAAATCAAACCAAGAGTGGGTAGTAAATGGTCAGAGGTTGAAGGTGTATCGAGGAAGCGATTTTAATCGTGAAACTTGCGTTTTATCGTTTGGCGATCCTTGATTGCCTTTGACCGTCGAGCTGACCGACGTTAAACAAAGCGCTCTTGGGAGGCACCCCAAGTTGTATATATTCACTTGCATTTGTGTTATTTTTGCAGGTGGGATTTTTGAGTTTTCGTCGAGCTAGAAACGATCTACCGGTATTTTTGGGCGTGCTGAAATAATGCAGTTTTTCTGCTGTTTCTGGTGTAGCGCGCGTCGCACCCATTTGCGCGCGTCGCGCGCTTTGTGAGTTCTAAGACCCCTTCCTGGCAGAGATGAGGGCGCGTCGCGCCGATTCTGCGCGCGTCGCGCGCTGTACGTATTTTTGAAAAAAAAAATAATTTTGTTTGGGCCCACCCATGCTGGGCCCGACCCGGTTCGTTTTCAGAATTGAGATTTAGGGTTTTTGGAGGTTTTGCCTCCACTCTTGCCCTTTCTCCTCCTTGTTCCAAGAAAAGAAAAAGAACAAACACTCACTTACTCTTAGATTCTTGCATTTTCCTCACTAATTTTCGTCTCCCCATAATCATCATCATCAAAGGTTAGTCTATCTTCTTCTCTATTTCCATTAATTTAAGTTTTAGTTGTTAGGATTTTAGGTTTAGGAATATTTTGAATAAATCTGAAAAACTAGGGTAGAAACAATCTTTTGCTGTATATAATGCTTGCTGGGACCCTTAGAAGGGAGGAGAAGCTTGTTCTCCTCTTCTGTTTTGCTTTAAATTGAAGAATTTTTCTGGGTTTCGCAGAGCGCGCGTCGCGCCCTGTTCAGCGCGCGTCGCGCCCTGGGTTAAATTTTGAATTTTTTTTCATGCATTCTGTGATGTTGTATAGGGTCTGTTTTGTGATTGATGATGAATGTGGATTGATGTAGGCTATTAAAATTGAGGTTATGCTAACTTTGTTTCAATTTGTGTGTTTTGTTTGATTTTAAATTTGTGCAGGAATGGCACCCTTTTTGAAAAGAAAGAAGGCTGGTTCTGGTGAGGGATCTTCCTCACAAGCTGGCAGGTTTGATCGGACGAGGTTTCTAGGTCCGGAGCATGAGGCGAGGTACCATGAGCTTGAAAGCCGCGTTGTGTGGAGTGAACGCACGGTGGTTCCTATTGACCACGGCCTCTTCCAAAGGGCGTGGACTGCTTTGTCTGAAACATGCTGGGACAAGCTGTTCACTCCACCACAATTCTACCAGGTGGAGATTGTTAGAGAGTTTTATGCAAATGCCTTGCCTCCGAGCAGTTGGACAGGTACTGAAGCTTACCCGTTTAAAACATGGGTGAGAGGTAAGGCCATTGATTTTAGCAAAGAGGCTATTTTTGATTTTCTGGATAACCCTCTTGCTTTGGTAGAAGAGTGTCAGTACCATCCCAGGTTGAATAGAGGAAATTGGGATGCAGACAGCATTAGGGACAGGATTTGCAGGACTGGTTTCACCTATACTCTGACTAAAGCTGGGCTGCCAAAGACTTTTACTCGTAGTCAGTTGACGGAGGAGGCTCAGTTGGTGGCTTCGGTGGTCCTTTACAACATTAGGCCACGGAGTCACACTTCTTCTCTCACCATTGATACGGCAGGTTTGGTTCAGGGTATTCTGAATAGTGATAACATTGATGTGTCCAGGATTGTGGCGAATGAGCTGAAAAGAGTCGCCCTGAATGGGACTCTTCATGGAGATGGGGTGAAATGTAGGTTGATTTTTCCTGGTTTAATAATGGGTTTGTGCAGGAAGGCTGGTGTCCGGTTCCCAACTGGTGGGATGATCCCCATGGATGGTATTATCGATGATATTTTTGCTAACAGGTACTGTTTGCCTGGAGGTCGTCCTTTTGGTGTTGCTGCTGGTGCATCTGACCTTCCCGATGCTTCTCAGGCTGTTCCGGTTGCGGCTGCACCGCCTGCTGGTCCACAGTATGGTGATGCAAGTGATTGGAACTATCAGATGCATATGGCGCATCAGAGAGCGTTTATGTTTTTGCAGGATTCTATCCGGCAACTTTCTCTGCAGCAGCCTGTTGGTTCCAGGGATGATTTATCGGCCTATGCTGCATGGCCTGAGGGCAGGCCAGATCCTGAGGAGGGGATGGAGCAGGATGATCCGGAGACTTCCGATGAGGAGTAGATTTTTTTATTATTGCTTTATGTTTTATTGTTTTTTTTTAGTTTTATGATTAGAACAGTTTTTAGTTGTCTTTGTTTTTAATTTTGTTCCATCCTGGTGGATGAGGTACTTTGAAAGGCTAAGTTTACGCCTTTGGATAATTAACACCGCTTGGTGTGGTTTTTATTTTTATATAAGTTCAGTTTATTTTATTTTTGCATTTATTTATTTTTAAGTAGTTTATTTTAGTTTAGTGTTTATATTTTAGAAATAATGGTTTGACAAGTTGTCCTAATGATTAATTAGCTGGAACACAAATTTTTATTGCCACGATGAATTTGGATGATGCAACACAATTTGAGTGGTGATGATATTAGTTGAAAACTGTACGCGCAAGGTACATCCTTTATCGTTTTATTTATCAAGTACTTTTGATTCTAATGCTTTTAATTGTACAAATTAGTTGTCATTAATTTCTGTGGATAAAATTAGTTCAATTGTGAATCACTTTAGCCTAGCTGTAGTTGTGAGGAGACTTTCCACTGTGTATATATATAAATTGTGCTGGATACCAGCAATGTGCGTTTTAACTCGTTTTTATTATGATTAATCTTGCATTGTTATTAAATTGTGTTAAGCATGAAAGTGATCAAGGCGTTTTGTTCTGCACTACGAGTATAACTTCTCTTCCAAATATAACCTACCCGGTGAGTGTGTGAGTATTTGCTAAACACTTTGAGCCATTTTGCCAAGATTCAATCGGAATAATGTCATGCCTTATAATTGCCGATGTTTGATTTGAATCTTGATGACTTTCTTTGAACCTTGAAGAGTACCATGAAATGTGGTTAGGATTGATTCCTTTTCGCCTTAGAATAGGGAGCATTCGTGATTATGTGGTGGTAATATTCAAGTTGGGGAGAATAAAATTTTGATCTTGGTTGTATTGGTGAGTAGAAGAAAATAGATAAATTGCTCAAGAGAGAAAAAGAAAAAGAAAAAAAAAAAAAAAAAAGGGGAAAGAGAAGAGCTTTGTATATAGCTAGTTCTTTTAAAATAAAAAGATGAACTCTTGAGCAATAAAATTGTGTGATCGGTTGATAAGGATGTGTGGATATAATCATGATTTGAATGCTCTCTTAGGAATTGACCCCTTTTGTTTCAATGGCCTTGAGAAATGACACTTCCTTGTTAACCAAGCCAAGCTACAACCTGAAAGTCCTTAGTGATTCATGCTTATATACTTTTTATATATCTTATGCTTAGATGAGTTTATAATTAATTCGGTATGTTTGCGTCATTGTCTGGTGAGTGATAGGATCCTCCATTTTTGTTCTCTCAGTAGAGAAATACGTAGGTGTGATTCATTTTTGAACTTCTTTTGCTTTGTGGAATTTCTGACATAGAATTTGTATATAGGATTAGCATTGTTATCATGGTGCTTTGATGAAAACTGGTAAGGATTGATCTTTGTGTACTTTTGGAATTTGAACCATTAAATTGTTCTTGTTTCTACCTTGTTGTTTCATTTGTGATATTTTGTGTTCCCGGTAATTTATCATTGTTTTGTTTGAGGACAAACAAGAGTTTAAGTTGGGGAGAGTTGTTAGGTGCCAAATTGTGTTTATATTTAGTTTAATTAATGGCACCTTTCGACCGTTTTTATCGGATATTCGTACAATTCCCTGAGGTTTTAGATAATTATTTATAGTTTATAATATTAAGCTTTCATTTTATGTTAATATGTGTTTTAGTTATGATTTTTGTAGGTTTTAGCCAATTTTGGGGAAGTTTGGAGCTTGTTTTGAGCTTTGCAAGAGAGTCCCAGGCAGAGAGTTGCGCGCGTCGCGCGGAGATGTGGGCGCGTCGCGCCCTGGGCGAGATATTTTGGAGCTTCCAGGCAGAGAGTTGCGCGCGTCGCGCGCATGGGCGGTTTATAATTTTAAGTGTATTGGCGCGAAGCGCGCTGGAGGGCGCGTCGCGCCCTGGACAGAATTCAGAATTCTATTTAAAGGGGTTTTCAGATATTTTGGGGGTTGGTTAATCTTGAAGAGAAAACATAAACACTTGTGCACTGTAGCAAACAAAGAATCGAAGATTGGAAGCTTTGATCGTCGATTAATCGCCTTTTATGCTTGTTGATCTTCATCCTTTACTTCTTGTGCAAGCTACCATTCTCATGGATAGCTAAATCACTTTTGTATCAAGATAAGATGTAATCTTCCTAGCCTTTTGTATGTTTTTCTTGTGAATATATGTGTATGAACAAGTGATGATCAATATAGATGGTTTAGTTTGTTTATTAAAGCTTTTTCTTTGGTATAAGTGTTTGAGACATCAATGTTTGTATCTAGACCTAACTAATCATCTTTCAAACTATAAGTTGCAGACATGGATTTAGAGTTTGATGTTTACTAAGTATCGGTTCTTAAAACGTTATTTGTATTGTTTAAACGGTGGAGAAATCGTCGGTTAAACAATACGGTAAATCTAACTATATCGTTGCGGACACGGACGATATAGGTGTCGATACGTAATTATATTGATCGTTAGCAAGTTCATAAGCATCTATTTATAAGGAGACATACAAATTTAGGTCGATGAAATCGAATCTTGATACATTTTCTTTAACTTAGAACTTTCATTAATTTACTCTTTGCTACTAAAAGAATTGAATGATCTTTTGCAAACCCAAATTTAAAGTAACCATAACTCAAGACAAAATAGGCTATAGAACGGCGGTGATATCGCAATAATCCCTGTGGATACGATAATAGCGAAAAGTACACCACAATACTCTTTCAACAGGAGTAGAAGTTGTCTTTCTTGCACAATTTAAAACCCTTGATCATAACCTGGGGCAGGGTAGTTCTCAGTTTAATTTGGCTGTGCATTCTATTTCAAGAAAATCGTTCATTTCGCCTTTCAACAAAGGGTTCAAACACAAGCGATCATCCGTACACATCAAAGAAATGTTGGAGATGCCAAAAGCCAATGATGGTTCATCAATCGTCAAGCGAGGCAGTCAATATCTTTCAAAAAAGAAAAAAAAAGTGAAAAAAACATATACAAAGAAAAGCCTGCTAAGTCAAAAATCAAAAATAAGACTTAGGCAAAAATCAAGGCGTCCCGCTGACTGTAAGTTCAAAAGAGACAGTTCAGGCAAAAGTTAGGGATATCAAAAAATGAAAGAAGAGAAGTTAATAAATTCCTAAACAACACAATGTTGGGACTACCAAAAGGAAGAAGTGACTGCCATCTCAAAAGTTCTCTTTGTTTGCGAACCATCAACATTATCAAAGGCGCAAATCCAAAAGTCTCTTGGAGCCTGAATGCATAAGTCGAACCAACTGAGCTTAGGAATGAAGAACATCACGAAGAAGGGGATGGGTATAAATAAGCTTTGAGCCTTTATCTTTTGTTTCTTAAAACCGTGAACCAAACCACGTTACAACCCTTAAAAGTCCTAACTGAAGCATGGTTAGTTCGAAAGCATACTGTCACCAAAAAGGTATCCCGACTCCTTAAGGTTTACTAAAATGCTGAGTGGATATTTCGCTTCTACAAAAAATAGCATGTTTTACAAATATCACGCTTTTACATCTCTTGTTTTAATGTTTTTTTTAAACTCAAGACAAACGTATGCATTGCATCTCATGAATTCATTATTAAACATATTCTGCTACGTAATTTCAAATGTTAGCATCAGAATAAATTTGCACAGGGTACAACTAATGACTAAAAGTTATCCAAACCAACAAAGATTACTCCAAAAAAGCAATGTCTCCTACACAGACAAGGGGCATGGTACGTTTTGCCCAATCAATCTGGGGCAATCAAGTCAAGATTCCAAGAATCTCTCAAAAGCAAAAATAGTCAGGGGCGTCGTCCTAAGATTATGATTACTAGGGGCATGTCGCCCATAGTGCACATCTCATAAAGTCCTCGCGAGGCGAATCTTTCCAAAGTTCCTACTAACTGGGGAAAACCTGCGCAAATCCAGTTTGACATCCAGGAATGGTAGTTACTATAATACTGGGGGCAATTCTCACACCCCCACAGAGTAATCATCTTCAAATACTTTCGTCCCGACAAAGACATGACTCCCCAACAGAGTATACATCTTCAACACTGCTGGTTCTCCAACACTTTGCTCTCTTCCAAATACTTTTGTCACCAATCAGGGTCCATCAAGTTACTGGTCATCCCCAAGCAGAAACCATCAATCACCAGCTGAGCATCTTCAAGACAAGATCCGACAATAAAATCACAAGGATATAGAGATTTATTTTCTCAATCAGGACAACATAAATCATATTCGCATATCATATGTCATAAACATATTCATATATTGCATACATCACTTCATGCAAGTTTCTCATTTATTTTGAGAATCCCATCTCATTCATTACATGCATCATAACATGGCATAAAGACTAACTCTACTTTTCTCAGGACATAAGTACAAGCAGATAAACAATATCTACGATCTAATTCAGTTACTGTGAATGGCATTGACACGATCATCTCTCCAAGACCTAATTTGGCCACCACGAATGGTGCTGACACAATCAAAGAAAGAAACAGACTTAATCACAACACGCAAATCAGAAAAAACCACGACAACGGAGTCACGATAAAGGAATCACGACAACTGAGTCACGATAAAGGAATCACGACAACTGAGTCACGATAAAGGAATCACGACAACTGAGTCACGATAAAGGAATCACGACAACTGAGTCACGATAAAGGAATCACGACAACTGAGTCACGATGATGGAATCACGACAACCGAGTCACGATGATGGAATCGCGACAACTGAGTCACGATGATGGAATCACCACAACGAAGTCACGACAACGGAGTCATAACGATTAAGTCACATGTCTAATCCTGGTATTCAGTACAGAAACAATCATGACAATAGAGTCACTACAATTAATTCACTTCACACTATCCAGATGGCATCTTTAAGCCCATCTCCGACAAAAGTCCCTACTTTAGCTAGGGCAAATTTCTTGGTATTCTAGTGTTCAATCATCTTCCACCTTCAGATACCGACTGGCATACCGACCACTCTAAATCTTCAGGTTTAAGATAATTGAACAGGGGCAGCTGTCATACCCCAAAATTTGCCCATGTTATTTTTCACACATAAAATCAGAACAAAAGACAAAGCTCCAAAACACACTCCCCTATACAAGGATCTGAACTAGGGTTTAGGTCAGTCAAAAGGAAATCATTGAATCAATGGCTCAAGGTGGCTCCATAGGGTCACCAACATCCCAAAGAATCTCTGTGCAAAGTTTCAAGTCAAACAGAGCAAATTGAGTCCCTCAAATCCTGATTAGGTCAACAGTCAACCCTCAAGGGCAAAACAGTCATTTCAAGTCAAGATACAGTCAAAGTTCAAGATATTTGGTCAACAACATCCTCATAACCCTAAAATCATCATTTGATCAAGGATTGATCATGATGACACAAGGAAAGATCAGAAAAGTCAGAAGCCAAAAGTTACTATTTCGGGCACGAACTGAAAAAGTCAACCAAACTTTGGAAATTCACCAAATATTCATACTTCATCAGAAAAATTCCCATCAAAGCTCATTTTGAAGGGAATTCATTCCTCTATCCAATGGTTCAAGAATCAGAGCTCATAGGTCAAGGGTTTAAGAGATATGGCTTCATACATTATAGGTCCTTTTCAAAAGCCAACAAAAAGACACTTTTTTTAAAGAGACATAAAATGAGCATGGAAAATAATTTTGATATGAGACCAAAGACATTGGTTAGAGGACTCCTCAAGGTTTCTAAAAAGTCTTAGAACACTTTCATACCTCAAAAATTGAGAGAGATAGACCTTCTTGAAGCTGAGCTATTTTGGAGGGAAAAATGTGAGAGAATTTGATTATTTTTGCAAAGGAGCCCAAGTTTTTATGGCCCAATCTTGTTCCTCAAGACATTAAGGAGACCTAATCTGATTGCCACGATTTATTTGTGATTATTTGATTTTTATGAGAATTTTTATTCATTAAAATCAATTTAATCAAGTAATTAAAAGGAAAATACAAAAGAAATTTGATTTGCTTTGATTCTAATCAAATATAATCATCCAAATATCCAATATTAAGTGCAAATTTCGTGACAATTATTTTTGGAAAAATTGAGAGGTGATTGGATCAAGATTGGCCAAAATTAGAAAGATCATGAACCAAATTCCAATCAAATTTTCATAATTTCCAATCAAAAGATTCTAACAGATTTGCTCCAAGTTTGTTAACCTAATCCATGCTCTGATAAATAGGGAACAATTGCAGACCCCTAGAGAGGTTTTTGGACAACCTTGAAGACCTAATTCGAGCTCACAAAATCAAGGAAATTTTCAAAATCGTTTTCATAGTTTGAAGCCAATTCAAGGTGTCTTATTAATCCTAACACATCCCTAAAGGTATTCTGAAGCGATCCAGGTCCTCACATTCGAATAACAATCCCAGAATCGATCTCTAAGAACTCACGGTGAAATTGGCCTAAAAGGAGGTCACCATCGGATCCAGGGTGAAAAGCCGAGTAGAATCACGGTCTCCTTGGTAATTCATTGGTGCTATATGCCAAGATTAATATGTACAGGGGCTATGGCGACGGACAAGCGTCCGTAGGTAAAAACCAGACTCTAAGACGACGGCTGGTTGGAGAAGATGAAGACGTGTCACGCGTCGATTGGCCCAATTCGAATTTCTGCTTGGCGCGCTCGGTTGAAGATAAAAGCCCAATCCAGTGTGTCTCGGCCTTGTGTATACGGTGCGCTCTTGCATCTGTAGCCTCCATATCTTTCACTCATCCGATCAAACGCTCCAGGAGGCGCAGGCTTACCATGGATCCTCAGCCACGCGCCACACTGGATCCAGCTAAGTATTTTTCAATTTTTTTTAGTTTTAATTACATAACCCTTTTTATTTATTATTTTATATATATATATATATATTAATCTAAATATTTTCTTTCTCTTATTAATAACAAATTATTTGTTTGATTATCATAAAAAACTTTTTATATAAATAATAAATTTATTTATTTATTTATTTAATTAAATATATATGTATTTCTTTCTCTTATTTTAATTATTTAAAAACCTCTAAAAATTCATATTTATTTATTTAAATTTCAAAATTCATAAAAATTGTTTTTACTCTCGATTTAATTTTCTGATCCTGATTTAATTAATTAGGTCGCGAGACCAATAATTAATTAAATCATTTGTGTTTTATTATTTATATTTATACCCCAATTAGGGTTCACGATGATCATTCCATACACTGAGTTATTTCTTTTCTATGTCTTTTCAGGGTTAGCAATATGATTAATCCCGACCACGCGCCTTCAGAAAATCCGAAGTTAAGTAATTCAATTTTAATTTAAATTATATTTGGTTTATTTTAATATTAGGGTTTGTTTCGCCTTCATCTTTTTCTGCTTTGCCTTTTTAGGGTCAACCCTAAAGGCGCCCTAGTAACCATATCAGATCAAATCAAAGCTAAGTACCCTCGCCTATTTAATTACTTTTTTTTATTTATTCTTTATTTTTGGGTTAATCCCGCTCGCCTTTGAATTAGCCATACACTCACCCTATTTTTTTGGTTTGCTTGCCTTTTCAGGGTTCGATGATTCTAAAGCTACGAGTTTGGTAACCCTGAACCCTACTTTAATTGTTTTTTTCGTTTTTATTATTACTTGTGTCAAACCCTGTTGGGATCCGCTGGTTTCATTTTCCCTTCCCCTTTATCGCTTTATATATTGCGTGGTTAGTAATTTAGGGAGTGCAACTCTGAATCAATTAGAATAACTAAATACAAGATAATATATTCCGAATTGAATCACGTGATTGATGCACACACGCACGCTTTTTGGGTAACCCTCTCTGTTGCCTGTTGCCTGTTGCCTTGTTGCCTGTTGCCTTTGTGTTTTTGCAGAATAAGCCACGTCCCTCGAATTCGAGGATACCTCAGCCATGTTGCCTCGATAAAAAGGTCACGACCCTAATGATGCTGCCTTCGATACACAAATGACCTCGACCCTCGGATGTTGCCTACGGAAAAAGGCTGAGGTATCTTCTGGCTGCCTACGAAAATGGCTTATTCTGATCCTTGCCTTAGACTACCTGCCCCTCTATGGCATGGGACAGTCTTATGGTAAAGGATACTTCGATGACCCTTCAACCTCCAAACGAAAGGCTTCCTGCCCTCTTATGGCAAGGATAGACCCTTTCATTCTGAAAGGCTAAAAAGAGACCTATCATCTGAGTTTAAGGTAATTGCCCCTAATTGCCTTGCAATGCTCATCTTTAATATTCTCTCTCACAATTCTTCGAAAACTGGCTACGCTCATTTACGAGCTAAAGTCCACTTTTTTCTTTCATCTACTTTTTTTAAAAACAAACGAGCAAGCAAAGCAATTAAGAGCCCATGGAAAACCATGGATGCAAAGGGTGCCTTACACCTTCCCTTTGCATAAATTACCCCCCGAACTCAGATTTCTTAAAAGGTTTTTTCTGTTTCTTTTTGCCTTTCCGAATATTGTTTGGATAAAATAAAAGTCGGTGGCGACTCATGCTTAACCGCGACATTTCGATTAATAAAAAGTCAGTTCACCGTGTTACATCTATATTCCAAAAACTCATGCACTTGAATAAAGACATCTTAAGCAATTTTCAAACATAACCAAAGATTTTATCCATGCAAAAAAAATTCACGAATCGATTTCAAAACTTGGTTCAAGGTGTGCAATTTATGAGGGAGACTCAATAAACGATAATAAATGAAAGCGGTAAGATAAGCAACAAAATAACTGTATCAGGGATGCTCCCACTTCACATTGATAAGGACATGCAACCAACCTCCTAGGGATATGCAGCTAAAATCTCCCTTTTAGATACTTGGCAAGCGTTCACTTGTAATTGAGTCGACTTTGAGCTGGAAGCAAAAATGCTTGTGCTCCCCCTAAAACATTGCACACAAACCACAACATAAAATGTATACAACTAATCATAGATTCATTACAACTTCTACCTCTTTGACAACATCAAAAAGAGATGGAAGTTTCCATAAGTTTAAGCCAAAAATAAATAACCTTCAAAACTAATTCCAAAAGAACAAATGAGCTTAAATAAGGTAAGAATAATGTACAACAACTAAGATCGGATACAAATATGAAGATAAACATGATACATGCATCAAAATACAACATAAACATGCAACAACGATGTTCAATCAACATCATATAATAGGGATCGAAAGACAAAGTAAAGGAATACATTAGAAAGATAAATAATGCATGAACAATAATATAAATGTTCAAATGCACATAATTAGCACTACTAAGACTTAAATGCAAAGAAGATCAATCAAAGACAATGAATGAGAAAAATAGAAAGATAACTGTGACACCCCAATTTTTTATTCCTTGATTTAAATTAAACTATTTATGAATTTATATATTTTATTTAATTATTGTTGGGTGGTAATTAAATAAATAAGAGTGGTAGAGGTGTATGTCCGTGAGATGGGGGTGTTGAGAGAGAGAGAGAGAGAGAGAGAGAGAGAGAGTAGAAGTTGGTTAGAATAATTTAGAATTAATTAGAATTATTTAAATAATTAAATAATAGTAGTTTATTTGATTAAATTGAGAAGATAGGAAGTTTAAGCTTAATTTGAGAATATAAGGGGATTTTAATAAAATTAGAATTATTAATTTAAACGAATTTTTGGGAATTTGGAGAGATTAGTTATTTTATAAATTAATTAAATAAAATAAATGATAGAATATGAAGGGTTGAGATTTTAATGGAATTAAAAGAAGAATATATATATATATATATATATATATATATATATATATATATATATATATATATATATATATATATATATATATATATATATATATATATATATATATATAGAGTGATTGTGAGAATAAGTGAGGGTAGTAAGGGAATAATCAATTAAGAAGATCGCATTTTATTATAGAAAGGGATTTAGAGAGAGAACCCTAGAGTTTTTCAGTTCGTGTTATTTTGGAACAAGAAAGGAGGTAAAGTGAGAGAAAAATGGAGATCAAGGGATGAGGATGAAATCACCAATGGTGAAGAGCTTAGAGGTTATTTAATGGATTTTTATTGATTGATTTGAATTATGAAATTGTTTGATGTTAATGTTGTGTGCTTGGAGTTTCTAAAACATAACCTTAATTCCATGATTGATTGATGATTAATTGATGTTGGATATTTATAATTTGTGTTGGTTGTTGTTCAATTGTTATATAACTATTGGGTGTCAAATTCTGAGCGTTTGGATTTTTACAGAATCGAAATTAGAGGTCCGAAAGGCCTCCAACGGTGGAAAAAGGAGAATTATGCATTTTATAGTGGTTTACGCCGTTGCGAAAAAAGTTGGCGTCAACTACGGTGACAGTCCAACTGTCTCCGGTTAGGTGGATTTTTTTAAAACTTTGTTTTTATCATAACTTGAGTTTTGTGACTCCATTTGAGGTGGGTTCTAATTGTTGAGGTCTTATATGTATTTGAAAATCATGTCTTATATGTATTTGAGAAGCGTTGGGAAGCTGATGCCAAGAATTATCATTAACATGCAGGTATTTAACATGCCTCTGCAAGTGAGTTGCATTCGATGATCATATCTTAGCAATTTATAGGTTGGACTTTAGATTAAATAGGTGAATTAAGACCCACATCATCCAAATGTCATAAGTATATTTTGGTTTGTATAAATTATTTTACCAAGTGGGTTAAAGTTATTCCTTTGGTAAATGTGGATCAGGAAGCAGTGATTAATTTCATTCAAACGCGTAATATGTCTAGGTTTGGAATTCCTAAATCATTAACCATTGATCAAGGTACAATTTTCACTGGTCAAAAGATGGTTGAGTTTGCCTCATAATCAGGGATCATACTCTTAACATCTACGACGTACTATGCTCAAGGAAATGGCCAAGTGACAATAAAATTATAATATGCCTAGTTAAAAGATATGTGGGTCAGAAGCCAAGAAATTGGAATAAGACTTTATACCAAGCACTTTGGGCTTGTGGAACATCTCCAAGAGAGGAAGCTAACTCTACTCCATTTCGCAGTTTTGCTGTCGAAATATATTAGTTGTCGACAAGGGTATACAGGCAAGCTGAAATTCCTTATGACCACTATTGGAGTATGATTCTAGATGATTTAGTTGACTTAGATGAGGAGAGGTTAGTTGTTTTAGACGTCTTGATAAGGCAAAAGGAATGAATAGTTAAAGCTTACAATAAAAAGGTTAAGTCGAAAACCACTATAATTAGCGATTACATGTGGAAAGTTATTTTACCAATGGATCAAAAGAAAAAACTTTAGGCAAGTGGTCACCAAACTAGGAAGAACTATTTCGAATTAGCCAGGTATTTTCAAATATTGCTGATGTAGTTAAAGAGATAAGTCATGAAGGTCGAATCCTAAGGATAAACGACAAGTAATTAAAAAAGTTGAACCCGGTCGAGGGATCGAGCTCGTCTCCATATGAAGCTTCATATTCGCGTTTGTCGAGATCGACTACACATGTTGCTTCATAAGCCTCCTCGTGTCTCTTCCAATGGGTGATGCGCGCTACTAAGAAACTCTTCAGTAATGCTCCATGTATCTGTCGTGCCCCTTACAGGTTGACAATGATTACAAGTATTTTGCTAGAAATGTTTTGGCACTTCATATTTATGTGGACGGGGACGCCACCCCATATAAAGTTTCTAAGAACGGCCAACGAAGAATGTCGTTATAAAAGCTTTCTTATGGAATCGCAAAGAAGCGAACGTTAATGATTCTCTTATTTCTCCCCTTTCCTAAGAAAACTAGTAAATCTACTTGTCACATGGACAAGGAGAATAATCTTTGAATACTAGGAGGCTATGGCCTTCGCATGACCTCAAATCTTACTTTCATAACCCCAATTTTGTGAATATTCAGAGGTATGTCAAGTTGTAAGAATTTTTTTCATCAATGAGGAACCTTGAGACATTGTGATTAGTGATAGTAGCAGTAATGACTAACTGAAGCATTGCGTTAGAAGTTCATCCAACTTCTCGTGGTGTTGGAACCCTAAGATTGGTTTGTCTCTTTTTCACTTCTTTGTTAACGACACTGTTGTAAGAGAACCTTGTGATGGAAATTCTTCCTTTTTGAACAGATCTCCACCGTGTGTATTTATGACGAAGATTGAAGGTGGTCGTGAATCAGAAGATTTTGAAGTAATCTTAGAAATGGGAGTCAAAGATGCTTCCATCTTAGAATAATTGTTAAAGTGATCGATGTTTGAAATGAAAGCAATTTGATTAAATTGGGAGAGATTTGATCCAGTTAGAAGAGATTAAATAGAATCAGAAGAGATTTGATTATGAATATCAGCAGGAATCAAAAATCGTTTCTCATAGAAGGCGTCATAGTTCCGTTTGGGAACCAAAATTGTTGGTGTGCATTTTTAATGTGGTGATACAGATCTCCAATGCAGTTGTATGGTAGCGGACCTATAAGTTTAGTACTCCAACGCTAAAGTCAGTGAGTGACTAAAGTGAGATAAAGTGAATTATGACTAGAATCGTACCTTAGACTGCACAAGTGGTAACTTATATATTATGAATGGTAGTTCAATCTATTTCGCATTGGTCATGTGGCAGTCCAAAATAATATATATATATATATATATATATATATATATATATATATATATATATATATATATATATATATATATATATATATATATATATATATATATATATATATATATATATATATATATATATATATATATATATATATATATATATATATGAGTTTGCTAACGTAGACCCATTTATTTTTATGAATGTCTATTTTAGCAAACATTAATTAAAAATGATTAAATGCACCTTAAGGTGCATGTTGTTAAAACACACCTTCATAAAAATAAGTGGGTGTGTTTTAGCAAACCCCACAGGAGTTAGTTAAAATACACCCACTTATATTTGTGAATGCGTGTTTTAGCAAGTTTTAACTAAAAAAAAGTTAAATACACCCCAAAGGTGCATGTTGCTAAAATAGACATTTATAAAATCAAATGGATCTACATCTGATAATTCTTTACCGCGTTATTGCATACTAAAATCTCTTGTTTGACTGAAAGTTATTTTCATATAGATCATGTCTATAAAATCTAACATCAATCAAAAATCATTTAATATATCAACAAAATGCATAAAACTAACGTGTTACAAAACTTCAACAAGACCGTTAATTATCTTAATAATTGAGCTTAATGGGTCTAAATTAACGAAATTGAGAAACATAATTTTATTATTAATAAATCAGTTTATACAAAGCGGGAACTACATTGTTCACTTGGGGAGTTTTAAGATTTTCAATCATGAGTGACCAATAATTTATAGCCATGTCGGCGACATATAGAAAACTGCCAGCATATCTTTGGTGGCATTCTCTTTGTCTTACATTGACATAGCTAACGTGATCACTTCACTTGCATCGTCATCAACATCACACCCTACAAATAATAACATTATATATATAAATATAAATATAAATATAAATATATATATATATATATATATATATATATATATATATATATATATATATATATATATATATATATATATATATATATATATATATATTGAGTATATTATTTTTTCCATTTTGCATGTGAACAAGATCACATGTATGAGGTAGGTTAAAAATCAAGATCACATGTGTGTTAACTCTGCTGCAGCAAGATTGGATGCCGCTGGAAATGATATCCTTAAGCAACTTAATACTGTTATTATAGTAAAAAATATAATGGTGTGCATTGATAATCAAACCTGTCAAGAAAAATGAATATTATAAATTGGAATTGTCGGAGTCTGGGTAACCCAAGTGCAGTTTTTATTTTAAAATACTTCATTCAAAATTATAAACCGAATGTTTTATTTAGGTAAGATACGTTGAGTCATTTTAATATGGTTGTAGAGTTGAGTTATATTTTGAGTTTTGATAAGAGCTTTGTTGAGTACACCGTATCATACACAGTATAAGATTATGCACAACAGTTTATGGATTCGACACCTTCATTTTTCACTTTTTATACTTCATATCATCTTCTCTCTCTTTCACCTAAAAATTTAACACTTATTCAAGTTTTACTCACTACAATGGTAATAAAATTCAACAAACTACTCCACCACTTTTATTTCATATTTATATTTTCTTTTATGTTTTTGTGATTATATATTACTTCTTCCGTTTCTTTGTAAGTGTCATTTTAAAAGATTTTTTTGTTTCTATTTAAGTGTCATTTTATAATTGAGTTATTACCATTTTTGCCCCTGTCACATAGGTGACTTTTGGTTTACCCCATGTGAAATTTTTTTTCGTAAAATTAACCTTGCCAAATAAAGATTCTGTGACCTCTTGATTGAAAGAGAGGGGTGGTACAACTAGGCCAATCAACTTTTGTTGATTTATTTCTAAACTTAAATGTATCAATTACATAGTACCTCTTTTTCATTATTCATATTTTCATTATATTTTTTGTGTGTAAATTATTATATATTTTATATTCAATAATATTATATTATTATGAAATTCTGAAAATAATTGTGAATTAATAGACAAAAATTCTGAAATTAAAAATAATATTTTATAAATTAGAACTTCCTTGTGAATTAAATAATTCCGAAACTAATTATATATAAATATTTAATTCAAAATTATTTAATGGAAAATTATTTAAATATCACATTTAATTCAAAATTAGCTTCAATTTAAATTATGTTTTTTTGTGAATTAGAAATATTTTATAAATTAGAAATAATGTTCCTACATCAGGGCATTATGTCATTCTACTCTGTTGTGAATCTAATAGGATATCAAATATAAATGACAACAAATTCAAGTTTGAAAATGTGTGGTTGACGGAACCAGATTTTAATTATTTTTTTTGTTGATAAGTGGAAACAAGGACCAAATAATAACATTGTGACTAGACTCGAACCGCGTGGAGAAAGCACGATGGAATGAAGTAAAGAAAATTGTCACAAGTTAAGAAGAGAAATCGATAAGCTTCTTAGAAAGATTAAACAGATTTGTCATCATGTGAGTGAAAGGAATATTAATTATTTTACAGCTATCCATAAGCGCATGAACTCTCTACTCGTTAAAGATGATTTATTTTGAAAACAAAGGGAAAAGGCACACTAGTATAAATACCTAATTTTATCATGTTGCAACAACTTCCAGAAAGAAAATTAATACCATAACATCATAATTAGATATGAATGTGAAAGTGAGTTCTTTGAATGTTGGTATGTGCAGGATTGCAAAAGAGAACTTTACGGAAATTTTCCAAAATGTTTTGAGTTCACGAGAACATGTTCTTTCGGCTTTGAGTTTTACCATATCTAAAGAAGATAATGATATGTTGACCACCACGTTTTCCATTTAGGAGTTTAAGGACGACATTTTTCTATGCATGCAGACAAGTTTCCGGGTCCAAATGGTTTCAATATAGGATTTTATCATTTTTAGGGAGACTTGTGGTTCTGAGATTTCTAGTGTGTGATGTTCTTGGTAGGATTTTAGTGTTTTCCCATCTAGTCTTAATAAAACTAATACTGATTTAATTCCAAAAGGAGAAGTTCAGACATCCATGAAGGACTGAAGACCGATAACACTTGGTAATGTGTAGTACAAAGTGATAGCTAAATCTTATAAAGTCTAAAATGAGAGGTAAATTCGGCGAGGTTGCTCTTATACTTGAAATTAGCAAAGCTTGTGACCGAATTGACTAGGATTATCTTTGGCATGTTCTATTGAGGATGGGGCTTAATGAGAAATGGATAAGATGGATTATACTTTGTGTATAAAATGTGGATTAATCTATGATTTAAAATGGTACTATGGTAGGACCGTTTGTTCTGGGGCGTGGTTTAAGACAATGTGACCCTTTGTCTCTGTATCTCTTAGTTCTTTATTCTGAAGGACTCTCTGCTTTCATTAAGAAAGTTAATGCTAGAGGAGATATTCATTACATAAAAATATGTAAGAATGCTCTAATCATATCTCATCTTTTGTTTGTGAATGATTGCTTCCTTTTCTTTTGAGTTGAGGTGAATGAAGCGAATGAGTTTAAAAATATTCTTGCCACTTATGAAGAAGCTTCGGGTCAAGCCATTAATTTACAAAAATCAGAAATATTATGTAGCAAAAATGTCAGAAACAATGTAAATGAAGAGATAGCTAATATCCTCTATTTTCAACAAGTGTTGGAAACAGGTAAGTATCTTGGTTTTTCGTCCAGGATTGGAAGAATTAGAAAAGCCATGTTATAGTTCATAAAGAAAAAGTATGGAATAAGATTAATTCTTGGAGTAGTAAAAGTCTTTCTCAGGCGGAAAGTGTAACTCTCATTAAAATTGTTCTTCAATCAATTCCTTTGTATGTCATGAGTATATTCTTATTGATGTCATCATTAGGGTATCCATTGGTTGTCTTAGGATCGTTTGTCTATGCATAAGAATGATGGAGGTATGGGGTTCAAAAACCTAAGCATTTTCAACTATGCTATGTTGGATAAACAAGCTTGGATGTTTATGATAAGTCCAACTAATCTGACCACTGATGGGATTTAAGAGGGATTTTTCAAACTTTTTGATCCTTTTATCGGAATAATCCCGATAAACGGATCTTGATTAAATAATTAATCATAAATTAAAATCACCAAAATAAGGATTCAAGAATTACCTCTTATAGCATTCATCTTATTCTCACAGCTTTTTCTAGTCACCTTTTTCATGTCGAAATCCTCAGTGATTTTAACTATATTGATTTCCACAGGTTCAGCATAATGAGTTTCCTCAATCTGTAATGGATAGCATCAATCTTTACGGGAGCCTTACTCTACTAAGAAAAAGTTAACCTTCTATCTTTCAAAGCATTTTGCACAAGATCCCTAAAATAAAACATCGTGAAGTTTTATGCCCCAAAAAATTATGATACTTACAAAAACCTCGCTTCTTTCTTTGTTTTAATGGCGACACCTTCGCGTCTTATAGTACTAAGATTTGGCCATCTGCAACCAATAGATCGAATATCTCGTCACATTTGGTTACTTCAGATGTATAGGTTTCTTGGGGAATTCATCATTCTTCTCGTTTTTGACAGGATTTTTTCCATTTGCTGGTGTAAGGACCTTACCCACATATGGAGGACCTGACTTTAATTCGGTCACATCGACCTCACATTCCTCGACATGACTGTATTTTGACATCTGACCCTTGGTCATTATCGTCTATGTCGACATAAGCCACTCTTTCTTTCTTAATCCTATTTACCCTTACTTTCTTAGCCTTCACACGTTCGACTTGTCGGAGTCAATCTACAAACTGGGACATATCCCCCAATTTTTCAGGATGATCTTGGATTTCCCCATACAAAACTACTCATGGAACAATTTCCAAATAAGTCCAATTGCTGATAAAATGCCCAGGGAGTGTTGTGAACCATGTAAAAGCATTATGTCGCGGCAGAAAAATTGGAGATTAAGCTATTTATTAACTTAACTCACAAATAAAGCAAGAGTCGCCACTGATCTTTATTTTTTCCATTGGAATGGGAAAAGTGCAAATAAAACCTAAAGAAAATTTAAAACAAAAACTAATAAAACAAAGAGAAAGGGTATGGGGGTTGGTTATGCTAGGGGAATGTATTAGTACCTCTCACATATGTGGTACTCCATAAGAACCTTTTTGAAAATCTGTGTTAAAATAAAAGAGTTGTGTGCAAAAGATTGATGAGATGAGAAAAGAACATTTTAATGGTTTTTTTATTTATGCTCGGCAAGACTTTGCATCTTGTGCGTACATACCTCCTATGTGCAATGGAGAAGTCGGAGAATTTGTAGTTCTGCTCATAAAGAAACATAAGGGTTTATTTGTTTAGTTGATTTTAAATAAAGAGACACTTTGTCATCTCAGAAGAGAAAACTCAACCATCAGTCATAAACATGATAACACATGGATCTTTGCATCACAAGTGAAAGAAGGGCTCCAACTTGGATAGAAATCAACAAGTATGCCACTAGCCCTTTCAAGTGGAAACGAATCAACTTCATATCAATAAATATCATGAAGATAGGAGAATTACATCTCAACTATTATAATTACTCATGCCTAATATTTTAGGAAAATATTTTTAAAATTAAATCCAAATGATAAAAGATTTGAATGAGGTTTATGATCACTTGACAAAAGTCAAGGTTTATAGCAAAAAGGTTTTAAGTTTGAAAACAAAGAAGATTTTGAAAAGGAGGGAGAAGACTTTGAAAATTTAATAAGATGGGCAAGAGATGAAGGGACTATCCTAAAGCATTAAGTAAAAGCTAAGGACAAGAAAAATCTAACCAACAAAGAAGCTAACACTTGACATAGAGCCAACATAAGCATTCCTTTCCTTTGGATTAACTTCAAAACATAGCATCAAAAGCACTTGGACAAATAGTCAGAAGTTCAAAATAATAATTCCATTAAGTATGTGTCTGAAAAATATTGAATTTGCCTCATATGAACTTGCATCTGATAAACTCTCAAAGTTTTAAATCAATAGAACACCTGCACACAGACAAGACAACCAGACAAAACAGCCAGACTATAAAAGTTCCAGGGCCCGAGATGCATTAGTATCAGATGAAGTTTCTAGGGTCCAGGCACTAATCCTAGGTCCAGAGGTCCAACTCCTTTAGCAAAGGATAGTATCCATAGTCCAAAGTACACAATTAAGTCTTTTAGGGTTTTCTCATTATTAAGTGCTTTTTAACAAGCAAAAACAAAATAAAAATTCAAGTGAGCAAAGAGAAAATAAGTTCTCAAATGAACAAAAGAAAAATGACATAAATATAAAATGCTATGAATGATAAGTGGCTTAAAAATAAAGAGCAGAAAAGTAAAGTGCGGAATAATAAATTGTATTAAAGTAAAATTTAGTACAATAATATGGTCAATTGTTACTGTTAGCAATCATATATGTACTTATATTGAAGTAACATCTATGAGGTCGGAAAATAAAAATTATGTATCATATTTGTTAGAGAAATGATAGAGATCATTCTCCTACAACAAATAGCACAAGTCAAAACAAAGTGATCAAGACTAAGTAAAGGAGATGAGATCATTACATCAATCAAGTCCTTCGTAGCACCTTAGAACAAACTTATCATCAATCCAAAGTACTCAAAGTAATCTCATGATCACCCTAAAGTAGATTTGAAATGATGAAAATTCATCAAGTACCAATCCGAACCTAATTAAACAAATAGGAATCATCAATCATCCATTTGATCAAGAAAATGGAAAAAGAAGAGGGAGATAAATCAATCAAGAGACATTTCACCAAAATGGATCACAAAGTCATTAAAAGCAAATAAACAAGTGAAATAAAATTTTTAAATGATTTCTTTTAATGAAAATAAAGGAGGAAAAAACAAAAGTATGTCAAGTAGCCAAAAAAAGTTAAAAAAAAAAAGGTCACCATAGACCAAATGTCATCATTTGATCATACCTTGAATTTTTCAAAATTTTTAGATCAAGAAAAATAATTTTTAAACATTTAAAACATAAAATAAATGAAGAAAATCATTAAAAATATAAAAATATTAAATAAAATTCTGGAAAAATACTCATAAAATCATAAATAATTCAAAATATTTTTGTGATTTTTTTCATAATTTTTGGAATTAAAATGAATGAGATATGATTTTTTGAATTATAAATGAATTAAAGAAAGAAAATAGAAAATTAGAAATTAGAAAAAACAATATGCGTTGGATCCACTTCGTTAATCATACGTGGGTGATCTGATGGTCCAAACACGCATGCTCATGGTGGAAGCAAGTCAAACCACTCACACAAAAATAAAAAAGGTCCAGCCAATGAAAACATTTCAAATGTCACGCTATCATTAGTTGAGATGATCCACGTAATCATCTTCAACCTCTAGCATGTCAAACTTGCAGAGATTTAGGGAAAAAAATCATATTTCAACAAGAAGAAACCATTTCTCATGAGACTGGTATCATTAGAAGTGTCTCAAGGAAACGATCTCAACCATGTCCTTGCAAAATATTTATTCAAACTATAGCGTAGTCGATTTAGAAAAACTAGAAGAAGTTTCAAACACAAAATTCAAAAACAGACATGGATAAAGGATCAAACAATGAAAATTAATGATGCAGTGAGCATCAGTACACCACAAAGATCATTCCAGTAATTTGAATTGAGAGAATTTGTGCCTCTAACTACCTGAGTGAAGTAGATGCAAAAGCATCTGAAACTTCACTTGGTGAGCTTCAATTAGAGCAAGATTTTGCTTGCTAATGATCTGGTTAGCTTCAATGAAGTTCAAGGAAGCTAACTGAATGGAGAATTTGAGTGATTAATGTGTGGAAATGAAAAAAATGTGACTTGCAAATCTGTCAAAACTCACTCCTCTCTTGTGTTTTGAGTGCTAAACTTCTTTTGGAAGATTGCCAAATATGTTTAGAAGCAAAAGCGTGTGCTAATTAGGTGATTAGAATGAGCTTTGAACAAATGAAAATCTGACTTCATGTGCAAGTTTCAATTTCAAGTGATCATTTTTAACTCAATGGGACATCCAACTCATGGGCTTTATGATATGATTCCTTTTGTGATTTAAAGGCCTTCCCACAAGCTTTACAATGTGCAAAGATAGTTTCCATTTGGCAATTTAAGTCAAAAGTTATGGAACTTTGAAAATGGTAAAAACAAACTTAGAAAATTTCACTTCATGATGGATGATAATGACCTATAATGTCGCCTACAATTCAATGACCTTACAAGCATTTTTTGGCCTTGCTCCTTGAATCAAACTTATAGAAAACATCCTCAAGATTATGGTAGAGAAATAATGGGCTTCAATTGATAAAAATTGATCAAGTCATGGTCCTTGAAAGTTGGAAAAAAGTCACTTGGTGAGTTATAATGTGATCAAACTTTTATTGATTCTTTAAGCATAATTTTCTCTTTTCATGTGAAGAGAAGTTGTTAGGAATGATGAGAAGAGTTCCTAGCAAAAATAATTACTTCAAAATGTTGAAAATTGAGAAAGTTATGCCTTTGTGATCATGGTATCAACAATTTTCCAAATTAGGTCAAAAATCTTGAATCAATTTTGAATATTTAGAACTTTGCTTGCTATCTAAGGCATGATGAAGCCCATAGAACCTTGAAATGATGTTATCTTGAAGGACACTTGATGATGAGGCTCATTGTTTGATGAAACTAGTTAAAGAATGCATGGAAATAAACACAAGAACCTATGGAGTTTCTGGATGAATTAAACCACAAAACCTTGAGATGAACTTGATAAAATGAAGCTAAGAGATGCTCAAGACATAACACTTTGATGATAGGAGTGTTAATTTGAAGTTTAAGCCATTGAGCTTCAATGAATGATAAGTTGATTGAGATTCGATCCTCAAAACCCTAACTTAGGAGGTTAGGTGGGTGTACTTAGCTCAACACCTACAATGTACAAGATACACAAATGGTTTCTTAGTGATCCCTCAAAGGAAAACTTAGAGAGAACAAAGGCTAAGAGGAAAGCTAAGGTTGTGATCTCGATGTATTGCAAGAATGTAAGATGATTAGGTATATTAGGTTAAAAATTAGGGTATGACACATTCTTTGTAAGAGAACTAGGGAAATATCTCATCCTCAAATTCTCATTATTTTCAAGGTCTCCCCCTCGTCAGATATTGAGCGATATGTTCGACTCTAGATTCCCTGGCGTCGCCAACAAACTTGGTTAATTTAGGGACTCTCCAACTCCTTGGGAGTTCCTTCTGTAAAATGTACTCCGACAGTGAGGATGAATAATTAGGCCTCTAAAGGCCAACATTCATACCATTTGTATCATTATCCTTTCGACAATGGCTTCAATATTATTTTCTCCTGCCAAGCCATCTTATCGAAATCGACAAACCACTTGGTCTGCATCCTGGTTTCGATTAACTATCATGACTAGTGGGTGTTTGACTTCCCTAGGTATTGGTTGTTCGACCACTTGGGGCACAAATTCTGGGCCCTGGTTCACGTTCTCTTTGAGGATTATTCCTTCGTTTTATACATGCCTAACTGGTTGAGATTGTACAATTGGTCGAAGTTGCACCTGAGGGGCGCCAAGGAAATCAGAAAATCAAGTCATCTGAGTTGATAATTGTTGATAACTTTGAGTTAAGTTTTGAATCAAATGGTTAAATATAGTACCAAATTGATGGGTCAGTAAATTAACCATTTCATGGTTACTTTCATCCATTTGCTTCCTCAAAACACTCACAGAATTTGTGGTAAAAGTTAGCATTGCCTAGGAAGATATCTTATTCCTAAAGGTTAGTCATGTCGACCATGTTTATTTACGACCAATCCCGATCGTTATAATGGAGAATATGTAGTAGCCACATTGTCTGCAAATGTTGATGCATTGGTATGCAAGCTTTCCATCATCACAGTTGGAATGCCATAAGGTTGTTCGCAACCATTCATAGGCATTGTGAAACTGGGTGCGTAGGGCCTAAAATCACTAGCCACTGGTGATCTAGGAGTCACTTGATGACTCTATGTTATCGATAGGGAGAATATTGCCCCACTTTGTGCATTCCACACTATGGCCATGGTGCTTGCCGTAGAGGCAATTGCTTTAGTCGAACTTGTAACAAATGTGCCTTCCCCTATTGTAATGTAGGGTTATTCTCCATTGTTATTATTCTTGGGATTAATCATTCTCCTAACATATCTCTTAACTAGTCTTCTAATGTTTTCTTTGGTTATCCTACCACCCCTCAATCTCAAGTACACACACAGTTTCGAGAAATTTTATGGATGACGAATAATGCATATTTTTAGAAAATATAAACTTTTGCGTAAAAGGTCCCATCGAGTGTGCTAATTTGTTTACCATAAAATTTGGTAAGCAAATGCTATTCTTCCAAAAGGCTACTTGCAGGATGATTAGATGATCCTAGGACATATGTGCATAATTTTTCTGATGTGTGTGTGGTTTTTGTGTAAAAAGGTGAAGATTTCGATGTAGGCGAAATCTTTAAGATAAAATGAAAAGATAAAAATGTGAATGCAAAGAATCTAAAGGTTTTGACAAAAAGTAAAATGCAGAAAATAACTTTATGAAAAGACTTTGTATTAATAAAAGATAGTGTTTGCATACATACATTGCACTGGGTTAGACTCTTTTCTCACTTTGCTCAGATACTTTGAGTATATTGAGTTTTTACAGTAATTTCAACACACGAAATCTAAACTAGAATTTTCTATTAATACTGAAATCTAAATAATTGTAATGAACATTCCTTTCTCTAGAAGTTGAGACGTCTTCGCTTGCATGTGTTTCGCCTTTAACTTACTTCCATACGTCCTTCGAATGCAGATAAGGCCAAAAAATAGTTATTTAGCCTCCTTCCATATTCCAACTTCCTCACGTGAAATGCTCTCCAAATCACTCAAAAAGTTAATAAGACCTCAACACTATTGCACGTATAGGAACTTCGACAGGTTCCTTTGAACATGTATGTCGAAATACTCTTCCAACTTATTTGTCGAAGAAATATCAATATAATCAGCTAAATTTCTCCAAATGTTTTAAACTTCTTCTTGATATGCTAAAGTTTGAGATATGTCGAAAAATCTAGCTAATACATGGGAGTTTCATAAAATCTAGAGATTTATTTGAATTGAAAAGATACTTTTCACCAAATGGATGATTTATTATATAGGTGACTTGAATAGGGTAAACTTTATATCCAACGCTAATCATATGACACCATATGATCACCATCAAAGGGTTCTAATTTGGTTATTAAGTGTATACCTTTGTTTCACGAGTAAGGTTACAATTGAGTCAAATTTGATTCAGCTCGGTTCTTCCTTTTCTTTGGGATATAAACTATTTTTTGAAGTCTTTTTCCTTTCACTTTCTTTTTCAACAAATAAACACAGTATTAGCGACCGCTGCTGCTAAAATCATATACTGGATAAAATATTTAAAAATGAAATATACCTAAGATTTCAATATTATGTTGCTATATGTATATAATTAGGATAACTTCCTCAAAAACATCTTTTACATAAGCCATTTTTAGAAAGTTAAGAATCACATCCACTTTTTTAAAATTTCCGTGAATAAATTATGAATTCACCGCAGTACTGTCCATTACTTTTTCTAGTATTATTAGTATTTTTGGAAGTCTCATAATTAAGTTTAGGGATTTAGAATTGATTCTGAGTGATTTTGAGGTGTTTGTTTTATCAAAAATAAAATTGATTTTGCCTCTAAAATTGATTCTACTTAAAGTTACAATTTGTAACTTCTACTTTCTAAATTGATTCTAAATGATTTTTATACTGAAATTTATTGTTCAACTCACTTTTATATAAATGTATCCAAATAGGAATCAATTCTGTCAATTCTTTTAAAATCAATTTTATCAAACTCAATTATATTAGAATCAATTATCTTCACCTTCAATCCAAACACACACACTATAGGAAACAGATCCTCTCATGTCCTTTATGTCCAACCATCCCTCATGTTTCTAATCCAATGGCTCAAAACCTTAAAAATAAATAAAATGAATTTTGAAGAGAGGGAAAAAACTTATATGAATGGCTGAGATTGACGCAGAATGGAAGCATAAGACAATGCATAGGAGAGGATCCAAATCCCCCTATATAACCTTCATTATAGTAACTTGCTTAACTTCAAAGAATCAAGCACTCGACTCGAGGGTTCAAAAAATTAACCCTTATGTATGAAAAAAGTTTATTGGGTTAAATACATAAACTCTTTGTAATGTTAGCGAGTTTTGTTTTTAGTCTTTGGTAAAGTTTTTTTGCAATCCCCCTTATAATTTCCAGATTCCCTCAAGGACCGCCCTAACTGGCACATTGCAGCAAAGATTCTCCCTTGCTGTCTATGTGATAGTCCACGTGGATTTTCTTTTAATTTTTAATTATTTTTTAAGTCTACGTGCAAATATTTAATTTAAAAAATAAAATAAAATTTAGTTTTTAACTTTTTTGTAAAAAAAAAATTGTTTTTTAACGTTCTTTTTAATGATATTTTTTTTAATAATTTTATTAGTGCTTTTACTATGAACACTTTATGTAATATTAGCGAATTTTTATTTACTCTCTCATAATAAAAGCAGTAACAAAATTATTAAAAAAGTTTTTTAAAAATTAATAAAATAACATTTATTCCACGTGGAATTATAAAATAATTAAAAATTAAAAAAAAATTCATGTGGACTGCCACGTAGGCAGCAAGTGAAAATCTTTGCTGCAATGTGGTAGTCAGGGGTCCTTGAGGGAATCTAGAAATTGCAATGAGGGATTGCAAATTTTTTTTACCAGGGACTAAAAACAAAACTCGCTAACATTACAGAGGGTTTATATATTTAACCCAAATTTATTATTAATTCATCATCTCTATATAAAAATGTACTTTTTATAAAAATAAAAATAAATAATCAAAGTGTAAAAAATATGTTGTGAAATCGATGTCAAGAATAAAATATAATTGTTTTTTTTTTTTGGACAAGGAACTCGTGAGGATAAGAAAGAGAAAAGCAAAAAGAACACAATGAATGAGTTATAAACAGTTATTCTTTATTTTCTTTATCAAACAAGATTACAAGTATTATAGAATAACAAATAATCTCTCTCATTGATTAAAGACTATTATGCTATTTATAAGAAAACTAATACATTAAACTAATGAATTTTCACACACATATCTATTACATAAGCTAACTTAATCAATTGGGCTCAACAAATAAGTCTACTTCGACATGCTAATAATCATAACATTTCGACTACTATATACTTGAACATACTTCGACTACAACGTTAAAAAATTTCGCCTACAACATATGAACAAATTTTGACGGCATGCTTAAATCTTGTCGGAGCAAGAAGGCTTTTATGTCGACACCTCGACACTAGAGTTTCAACCCAAAGTTTACACAAAATAAATTAACATTCATAAATCATTTAATATAATAAAGCAAAAGGAGTACTTTGGAAAGTTTGCCAAATGTCACTACCTTATGCATTCTAACCATTTATATCCATTCTATTTATAGTAAATTTTATTAATTCTTTATTTATTTATTTTATTTTATTTATTTATTTATTTGGTTATATTTACTTAATTATTTATATAACAAAAATTATATTTACTTAATTATTTATATAACAAAAATTATTTGAAACACGTGAAATTGTTATTATTAGTTTCACTATTGAAAATCTCAACAATCCCTTATCAATGATACTTTGTTTTTATTTTTCACGTGAAATAAGGAGTGATTGGACCATTGGAAAGAGGAAACATCGCTCATTCTGTTTTGATTCTCACGCTCATTCTGTTTTGATTCTCACGTTTTGGAATTTATTGGGCCAAAAATTAATCAATGCAAAAGCTGTCCAAATTCACTCATTACTCGTGCTATAAAACCATACCTTCGCTTCCTTGAAGTCATCTACAATTCTCATAACAAATCTACAAAAATCCTCCATCAACCAATCCAAATCCGTTCAACTTTTTGTTGTTGCAGGAAACCTCACCACAACACCGTCAATCACTTTTTGTATCCGCATCAATCCAAATACGTTCAACTTTTTGTTGTTGCAGGAAACCTCACCACAACACGGTCAATCACTTTTTGTATCCGCATCAAGTCATGTAATTGTAACAGTAACATTCGATTTTGTTGTGTTATTTTAATTTTTGCATCCACATTCTATTTATAGTAAATTTTATTACTTCTTTATTTATTTATTTATTTATTTTATTTATTTAATTATTTGGTTATATTTACTTAATTATTTATATAACAAAAATTATTTGAAACACTTGAAGTTGTTATTATACAATCCCTTATCAATGATACTTTGTTTTTATTTTTCACCGTGAAATAAAGAGTGATTGAACCATTGGAAAGATGAAACATCGCTCATTCTGTTTTGATTCTCACGCTCATTCTGCAAAAATACTCCATCAACCAATCCAAATCCGTTCAACTCCACCAACCAATCCAAATTCGTTCAACTTTTTGTTGTTGCAGGAAACCTCACCACAACACCGTCAATCACTTTATTTTAATTTTAATTTTTGTAACAGTAACATTCGATTTTGTTGTGTTATTTTAACTTTTGCATCCGCAATGTAATTGTAACAATAAAATTATATAATCGATTACAAACAAAGAGGATTTTTTTTAATTGGTATGAAAGCAAAAAAAATTAATATATTTTTAGGTGAATTCTTATTTACCCAACTCAAAAAGTTGGGTAAAGTTACCTTCAATGTAAGATATCTTGGAAATAACAAATAATTGTACTAATTTATAATTAATTAAATGAGTTAAAATGAAATGTAACCTTGTGATTGGTTGAAGGTACACTACCCACCTTTTTGTGATGGGTAGAGAAGTTGTCCCCATATTTTTATTATATTCCAATTAATCTAATTTAACCATTATTTTATGGGAAATTGTCCATTATCAACTTAATAGGAAATTTTTAAAATAAAATTTGATGGAAAATTTTAATTATTTGGAAGGAGAATATTTATAATGATTTTCCTCTAATTTTTAACATTTAAAACAAACAAACCATTTTCATTGTATCTTTTGGCATTCTATCAATTATGACAATATTTAAATATTAATGAATTGTTATTCAAAATAAGTTTAAAAAATTAAAAGAATAATTAAAATAAGGGTAATATAACAAACATAAAGTTCTCTTTCTTCTTTTTAACACATTTTCTTAATCCGTATGAGAAGTTCAATTATCACAAATAATATAAAACAGATTGAATAATAAATAATTTTAATAATTAATTTTAATTTTAATATTGAAACAGCATATTAGTTATTTATTTAGTAAAATATTTTTCTATGATTTATTATTTACTATAAAAAATTAAAGATAATTTAATTTCAAATTTATATAACTTATTAAAAAAAGGTCTTAAAGTGTGATTTGTCACATTCTGATTTTAAATTCCTGATTTTAAATTTAAATCCCATTAATAAGGAAACATTAAATAGAAAAAATGAATGGGGTTGAAAAATATCAATAATTTTTAAGAACAATAATGAACGACAAAATAGAAATAATTGGAATTTAGAGAATCATAAAATAAAATAATATTAGACTATATATTGGAGTTGATGTATTTGCATAGCTGAGAGAAAGTTTTTGTTATGGTAATAGAATAAATAAACTTTTTTTATTAACCATTTTTCGTGTAAAAGTCATAATTATTTCTTCGGTCATATAAAAAAATGTTTAAGGCAGTATTAATGATGAAGTCAATTTTATTTTTTTAATTTAAATAGTAGATAATAGAATTAAAAACATAAAAATAAATCAATATAGATTAAAAACAAATAATACTCTTATTTAAGGAAACATATTATTAATTTTAACGTTAATGTTTTATTAAATTTG
Organism: Vicia villosa; assembly: GCF_029867415.1. NCBI lineage: Eukaryota > Viridiplantae > Streptophyta > Magnoliopsida > Fabales > Fabaceae > Vicia > Vicia villosa. The sequence continues at coordinate 150,585,662 of NC_081180.1, forward strand.
ACAATAGTAATTTTATAATTAGCATTAAACAAAAAAATACTGATTAATAGAATAAAAAATATATGATACAGAAAGATATCATTTTATTTAATACAAACTAAATAATTTTTTTTACGATTGTTATGATACACGAAAAATAACTAAAAAGATATTAATAATTATTTTATTAGCTTTTTTTAAACGAAAGTTTACCAATTATATATAAAAAAATATGAATTTAATTGTGTTACACTGAACTCAACGTGGAGATTCTACTGTGTATGGGTCCTCTAAAATGGTAACATTTATAATAAAAGTTTATATAATATTTGTTTTAACAAAAAATGTAAGATAATATGATGTATAGAAATCACAACTTTCTTATGAAAAATAAATAAATGGATAATTATATATTTATTTTATTTTATTATTTTATTATGTATTAATTATTTATAAGAAAGATGAATAAATGTAAATGTATAATATATGAATTTTATATACATATGATATTTTTGTTAATGTAAATTCATACTATATGAATCTTATGTACCTTTGTAAAAAACAATTCTTAATTTTATAACTTGAGTCAATAAATAAAAATTATTTTTAATATTTGAAAAATTCTATCTCAAAAGTCAATATTTTGGAAAATAAATAAATTATCAAATATTTTTTATTGAATGTTTAAAATGAGAGAAAATATTTTAATTATATATAAAATTTTATTGAATCTTTTTATCCCGTACTTCGCACGGAGACGATTCAAAGCCGTGAGTATACTAATCATTATATAGTTATTTTGAATTTCGTTATAATCTTACGGATCAAAATCAATCATACTAAATTTAAACCCGTGCCCCGCACGGGTATACACACTAGTATGTTTAATAATATCCTTGGAGCACTATACACAATTATAAAAAAAAAAACTGATTAAGTGTCCGTTTGGTTGAGAGTAGATGGAGGGGAGGGGAGGGAAGGGAAGGGAAGGGCATATTTATAAAAATATGTGTTTGGTTCATTTTTTATAAAGGGAGGGGAGGGGATGGGAGGGGAGGGGAGCAAAATCCCTTCTAGACTCACTTTTTATTTCCCTCCAAATTAGAGGGATTTGGAGGGGAGGGAAGATTTAGTAATTATAATTTTATTATTTTCCCTATTTTAACCTCAATCATTTTTTTTAATTCCAAGATTGTCCTTATTGATTTATTAAAGACTAGATTTTTTCTCTGTATTATTTCACGTTTATTTTTTTCTATTGTACGGTTGCTATTTGTGCGTTGTTTCTCTTAGGTGAGTTTTTTTCCTTTTTATTTTGTTGAAGTTCTCTTTTTGATATTATATTATTTTTTATAATAATAACATACTTATACTTATATCGGTTCTTATATATGATAGCAATAAGGCTTTTTTTATTATACTATTAATAATAATAATAATAATAATAACAATATACAATATATGCAAATATAATATATTTATGTTATAAATAAAAATTTTAACTCTAATATTATTTGTTTAATTTTTTTAATATTCTAACCTTATTTTATTTATTTTTAATTATAGAAATTGTTTTATTGGGTTAGATGAATCATAAGATCAGATAATGGTTTGATTTGCGTTGAAGATATATAGTTCAACTAATTTGTGTTGTTGTTTACAGTTATATTATGGTTTATGAATGAACAAGTTTTTATTTGGTGAAATTTACTCAATACTATTGATATTTAGAATTATTTTTACTAAACACAAATAATAATATTTATAAGGATAAAAAGGTAAATTGATTTTAAAATCCCTCATCTCCCCTTGTGAACCAAACATATTTGTTGTTAAAAATCTCTCTCCTCTCCTCCCCTTCTCTTCTTTGAACCAAACATATATTTTGTTAAATTCCCTCCTCCTCCTCCCCTTCTCTTCTTTGAACCAAACATATATTTTGTTAAATTCCCTCCTCCCCCTTCCCCTCCATTCTCCTCTCCTCGATTAAATTCCTTTCCCTCCCCTCCCCTCCGTTGAACCAAACGGACTCTAATGGTATGCATTATCCACTTAAATACTTTTAGAAATATCATTATCTATATAAAAAGAAGAAATATAGTTTTGGAATCTATGCAATAGCTCTTTTGTCAAAAAAGCAAATATAGCATGCTTTTCATTACTTAGGCAACATTGCAAGAAAGTCCATCATCGTCAAGAAAATTTGACGACTCTCTGAAATGAATATAACCTATTAAGACATATACACAATTTAGGACTTTATGTCATTTTCAATTTAAATATTTTTAATTGAAAATAATATTGTAACGACACAACATCGAAGAATCTTCTCTTGATAACTTGAAAATACATAATATTGAGTTCTACTTTTCTACAAGATTAAGCATCATCCTTATTCAAAAAAATAAATCCTGGATCATCATCTTTATCTTTATGTTAAATCATTTTTCAAAGGTCAAATAAACCCTAGATTTTTAAAAGCGGCAGCAAATTCTTTTAGATGTATGCTCTATAATTTCAATCCTCTAAAATCTAGCACTACAAATATTTTTTGTCAAAATGTTGTATCTTGAATAGCTTAATTTCAACCCACAGGTAGGATTCTCTTTCTCTTTCTGACTTAGATGTTGACTGCTAACTGTGGATCTATGGGATACTGCCTACGGTTAGATGTCATTAAATGACTTCCCTCATTCCACACTGAAAAGTCAAGGAACCTTCATAATTGCCTATCATATATAAGGCATTCCAAATAAAATTTGAGGTATTCTCTTTGAAAGATAACTCACTTTACTCTTCAATCTCTTACTCACTTGTCAATTCACCAAACATTTTTGGTTCCTCTAACGGAACATTGACGCCGTTTGTAGGAATCGTCTTTTGATTCCTGCAAATTTCCATAATGAAATCCTTTTTTATTCAAAGTCATGAGTGACATATGCAATTACATTGAACAAAGAAGACGACTTCCAATTCAACCGCATAGAGATTCATATTTCCTCCAACATTTAAATTATCTCATACCATCGTTGTTGACTTAGTTGTTATTGGATCTTCGTACAAGAAAAGTTCTCCACCATGAAATTCAATCAAATTGTCTGCAACTTTCAAAAGACAAGAAGAAGTTATACATATTCTAGGGTTTTGAGACCACGAGAAAAAGGGTAGAACTCATAATGCAACCCTTTCAATAGTCATAACAACCGTCACAGTCAATCACTAAATGTAAGGGATCCTTATTGAGGATGGATGCTCATAAAAGCTGATGTACCTCAGAGTCTTCATGAGGTTAGGATTGCGGATGAATGATTTAAAGTTGTTTGAAGGTGGGAATCTTTTGGCATTCAATGACTCCTGAATAATCTCGCATGGAACCCCAAAGCTATTGGTCTTTCTTAGAGAAGGTAGAAACAAGAGGATAGTGAAGGTGTGATTCCCCATCATTCCTTGTAAAAGCATTTACAATGAAATCCCCGAAGGTTGTTTATGTAGGAGTTATACACTATGGACTCCCCGGTTTATTTGAAGATGAAATATCGCAACAGTTCGGGTGAGTCTGTCGTTATTTTAGCCCATTTATGTGAGGTTCGCCTTATAAATTGAACAATATTAAAGAATTTCCTCACGACCACCATCACCAATGAGATGGGGAAACAAATTGTCTATGAAACAATTTGTATAGTCAACCTTAACATAAGATAAAACGAGATATTGTAAGATGATTAACTTAGTCTATCAACAGGAGTCAAGATGAAGACTTTACGGTCGGTTCCATAAGATGAGTTAGAGACCGCCCGACTTCTTAATAACCCAGCATGGTCGTTTCGTATATGTTTTTATTTATTGGTTGAAATAAAAAAGAAACTCGGTGACTTTCTCAGAGGTAATGTTGACCTTTTCGCAGTTTCTCCCAATGTGGCATTCCATTTGTTGAATATCTATCTATCTGCTTAATACGTAACCCAGCAAAGAAGCCGATAGTCTCCTAAAAATGATGAAGCAACCATGAAGACGACCTAATGTTTGCTTGAAGCTAAATTCATCTCCGACATGAGATACACCGTTTGGCTCTCTAATGTGTACTAGTCGAAAAGGCCCTGAGAAAGTTGATAGTGTGTGTTAATTATACCTACCTCAACCAGGCGTATGAGTGAGCATGAACAAATGTGAGGCAACCGTCAAAATAGGAGCGCCAACAAAAATGAAAGAGTAATCAATTTGAATGGAATGTTAACGAACTTGAACAGATTCATTTCCAAATTATCTTAGCAAGATCTTCTGTTCAAAATTTGTTGAAGAAAGAAACACACTTTGAATGGACCATAAAGTGATAGCAGTAATTTTTATCCTTAAAGATGGCCCTATTAATCCCACTAGTTTTATCCTGGCCAGTTTTTGGGGTAGTTTTATTCATTTATCTTTTCGTCTTCGTTGAAGTAGTTAGTGTCGTCATCGTAAGGGAGGATAATATCACCTAGAGTCCGGTGTATTTTATCTCTAAAACCCCAGGTGGTCCCTAGACGCGTTAATAGAAGATAGAGAAAGTGGAATTGACTCTCATGACCATGTCCATAAAGTTGTGATAATAATTTCTAGCACATGTTGTTGTTGTTTGCATCGATCTCACACTAAAGCATGTGCTCCACTGAATAGATTTTGTTGGACGACTAACCAAGTGGTCCATCGAGATTTGTGAATTTGACATCTCTTTTGAACTCAGAAAACTCTCACTCAGAACAATGATCCTCACTTAGACACAAAATCACTATGAAGCACTAAGGAAAAATATATGTGAGAAACCGAGAGATTTATAGAAAATGAGAGAGAACGAGAAGGTGAGATCAAAGCTCATTTTTTTGATGAAATAAAATGATAGAGAAGTTATTCAGTTATAGGCAAAATTAGGGTTTAAATGTGGAAATAATCCATGGGTGAAATGAATATCATTATCGATTAGGCCAATCGATTGTTGACCTTTAATAATTGACTGCTCTAGCCCAAAATTAAAGGTTCTAATATTTAGCCGTTACCAATCATTAAGATATTGTCCCGGTATTTTTCATACTCAACCAAATGAAAATAATCTATTAGATGATTAGATCTAATCAGTTATAAAGTTGTAAAAAGTCCTACAATTTATTGAACATTATTCTAATATGTTCTCTAGGCCCAACAAATATTTTTGGGTAGTTTTGCTAAAATAAGATAGGTTTCTTAAATATTTTTAGTGTGTGTGTGTGTGATTTTTTCATAGTATTTCCTGAAGTGCCCTTATTCCTTTACTAGACACTAGTCATTTAGAGAGAAACGACCAGCCGATCTTTCGCATTTCCTCTCTTTCATAATTTTGAAGCCTCAAGTCTTTGCATTATTATCTTTAAGTTTTCCATCACATAAGAACCTTGAATCTTATTATTGAGGCTTGAGACATCTTCATGTTGATTTCCATCATTTTAGAATTATGAGGTCAAACCATCGACAAACCTTGAAACATAAGTCTTCACTCGAATATCATTTGATCATAGTGTTGACTACAAATTAATGAATTGATATTTAAGAGAATCTTCAAAGAATAGCTTCATCCAAGAGAATAGCTTGATAAAACATCTTTAGCGTGTTCGACTACTTAAGCTATCTTCAATAGATGAGGACTTAGATATCGTTTGATATGAGGTTTTGTCATCATTAAAACCAAACAACTCACACATTGATTGCAACTTTGATATCAACAAAGTTCATCACCTTGGATCAAATTAGACATCTGCAAGCACATTGATCCATACATACAACTAGGCAGATTATGAGACAAGCATGGTCGGGTTACGATTGACAACTAAGGTGGGGGTTGGAATGATGATAATCCAATCACATTTTTAGTTATTCACATCACAAGCTCTGGGTGAGTACTAGGACAAATATATCATCATGCAATAATATTTGGCAAAGGGGTATGGAAAAATTCAGAGAGGTGGAGATACATCACATCCAAAGAGAAATAAATAGTTAAACAAACTTATTCTCAAAGTTGGAAAGTTCCAAGGCCCAATATCACTATAAAATTGTCATATATGAAACATTGGATAACCTAGCATAATTGGAGAAGTAAACATGGTGGAAGAAGATAAATTGACTTTAAGATGAATGTCGTTGATTATAAAGTACATAGCACCCAGGGAACTCTATGAGGAACAAAAAGACATGAAAATATCAAGAGAAAGTCATGCTCATACTCATTATTCGAAGGACATCTATGTAGGACACAATTCAATAATCCTTTGCTAAAATTTTTAACTAAGGAAATATGGAAGAAGTATTGGAGGATATTCACAAAGTTCTGACAAGGACACACTTGGGAGGGCACACTTTAGCGAAAAAAAGACCCTTATAAATGGATATTTTTGGTCGATCATGAAGGAGGACACCAGATTACACGTCAAGAAATGCAAAAGTTCCAAAAGGAACACACTTAATCGGTTTGGGATTCCACAGGTAGTGGTGACCTTCATCTCCACATTACTTTTTAAAACCTTTATCTCCAAGTATTTTCTCTTCCTCCCATGAGACTCACTGAAATTAAAACATCTATGAATTATATACTTTGATCCTCCAAATTCTTCTTCCCATAGCTTAAAATCCTTCTGACATCTTGGATATCCATTCAAGACACAATGCACAACGTTACCAATAAGTTGGATAAGTTTGATTTCATCAATTAACAAAGTGTTGACGACCTTTAACAAGCCTGGAATCTGACAGTACCAAAATATGTTTTTTTTATCTTTTCTTATTTGAGGTTTATGGAATATTACAACAAAATTTATACCATTTTCTCTCTAAGTTTACAAATAGGATTTTTAGTTCTTATCTTTGTCTTCAAATCTAAACCTTTGAATATTGTGAAGGATATAATGACAGTAACACATATTAATAACTGTTGAAATCCAACATATTCTTAACAAGCTTAAATCACTACCCTTTAATGAACAACAACTACATGGTTCATGCATCTTCCATTGAATTTTATGCTGCTTTCTAGCATTCTAATTTTTGAAAATTTGAAAACGTATTTTTTTCCCTTCATCACTCTAGGTTTTAAGGCGTGGACTTCACTCCATTCATCTTCCATGGACTTCAGTCCATTTATCTACCTTCATTTGTTGTCCATTTAGGAGAGATATAGAAACAATTAATTCATTAGTGAAAATAATTACTGAGATTCACTTATTAAATTAGAAGTATTCATTCATTGCCCCTATTTATCTTTCCTAAATGGACGATAAATAGAGGTAGATAAATGGAGCAAAGTTAGACTCGATCTATTGACGGTTGGCGGAGTCATTGAGATGCAGCAGAAGACAAAAACAAACTTTTTCTAATGGATGGTATATCTGTAAGGACTCCGAATCTTAACTCTATAAGGCTTTTATAAATTCTAGAGATTTAACTGAATGGAAAACATATTTTTCACCAAAGGGAGGACTTATTATATAGGTGAATTGATTAGGGTTCGAATCCTAAAACAATTATGCAATATAACCAACACTAATCATAGAGCATCATATGATCACCATCAAAGGGTTCTAATTTGATCATTAAGTGTATAAATTTGTTTCATGAGTAAGGTTAGAACTGAGTCGAACTTGGTTTAACTCAACTCGACTTGATAAGAACTGGATTTACTCAAAACTCAACTCGAATTTGTCACAAATTATTTTTCCATCTCGAACTCGACTTAGTTAAAGTTCACAAATAACTCGGGTCGGTTCATTAGCTCAAATTCTGACTAGTTCAATAGCTCAAATCAAATGAAATGAAAAAAATTAACTAACATAATTAAAATTTATTCCTTTTCTTTGTGAAAACTAACAGTGATTCACCATTGTTAAGAAAACAAGCATAGAAAAAAAGAAGATGAAGAAGCAATGACTTGTGCACACTTCGATCTCAAATTCATAAAATCTTTTATTGCTCACAAAATCTAACTATTATAGATTGATGGATCAACTTATATACACCTTGTATGAGTTAACAACCTACTCACAATTACAAACATAAAAATAACTAATAAGAGAAAATAATTACGACAGTTATTGGTTAGGAATTAAGTAAATGAATGCAAACTACTCATAATTGATTTTCATCATATTTTACACCCCTCAAGCTAGAGAAGATGTTAACTATTCCTAGCTTGGCTTACAGAGTGTTAAATGGACCTCGATGAAGAGGTTTTGTTAGAATATTTGTCTCTTTCTATTTTGATGGAACAAGAAGAAAATATATGAGACCTGACTATACTTTATCCCTGACAACATGGGATTCTATCTCCATATGTTTAGTCCTTTCATGAAATATAACATTTGTAGCTATATGCAATGCAGATTTATTGTCACAATAGATGATGATGGGTGATAGATGTGTTATCTAAAAGTCTTGGAGCAAGTACATTAACCAATATTCTTCACAAGTAGTGTGAGCTAAAGTTCTATACTTAGCCTCTGAAGAGGATCTAGAGACCATAGTTTGCTTCTTACTTTTCTAACTAATTACTGAAGTGCCAAGAAAAAACATAAACCTATAGTTGATCTTCAAGGGTTAGGACAAGCACCCCAGTCTTAATTTGAGAATAATTTGAGATTAAGAGGTGAATTGCAGCTATAAAATAGTCCTTTTTCAGGGCATCGTTTGAAGGATAGAAAAACACTTAGAAAGGGGGGGGTTTGAATAAGTGTAGCTTTAAAAACTTGACAGATAAAAATAAATTGCACAGTTATTTTTATCCTGGTTCGTTGTTAACTAAATTACTCCAGTCCACCCCCGCAGAGATGATTTACCTCAACTGAGGATTTAATCCACTAATCGCACGGATTACAATGGTTTTCCACTTAGTCAGCAACTAAGTCTTCCAGAGTTTTCTGATCACACACTGATCACTCCAGGAACAACTGCTTAGATACCCTCTAAGACTTTTCTAGAGTATACTGATCCACACGATCACTCTAGTTACAACCTGCTTAGATAACCTCTAAGACTTCCTAGAGTATTCTGATCCACACGATCACTCTAGTTCCTTACAACTTAATGTAATCAATTCTAAGAGTATTACAAATGCTTCTTAAAAGCGATAATCACAAACTGTGATATTTCTCTTAATCGTTTAAGCTTAATCTCACTAATATATTACAACAGCAATGTAGTGAGCTTTGATGAAGATGAAGATTCTGAGCTTTGAATTTGAACAGCGTTTCAGCAAGTTTAATATGAGTTGTTTTGGTGCAGAATCGTTAACCTTGCTTCTCATCAGAACTTCATATTTATAGGCGTTGGAGAAGATGACCGTTGAGTGCATTTAATGCTTTGCGTGTTCCGTACAGCATCGCATTTAATGTTATACGCTTTTGTCAACTACCTCGAGCCTTGTTCACGCTGTGTCTACTGACGTAGCCTTTAGTAGCTTTTAACGTTCCTTTTGTCAGTCAGCGTAGCTTGCCACTTGTACTTTCTTCTGATCTGATGTTTGTGAATACAACGTTTGAATATCATCAGAGTCAAACAGCTTGGTGCAAAGCATCTTCTGATCTTCTGACCTTGAAGTGCTTCTGAGCGTGATACCATCAGAACTTCAGTGCTTCTGTTCTCTTGTTCTTCTGATGCTTCCATAGACCCATGTTCTGATTCTGCTTCGACCATCTTCTGATGTCTTGCCAGACCATGTTCTGATGTTGCATGCTGAACCCTTTGAGACAAAGCTTCTGAGCGCTGAATTATGCGTACTCTTTATATATTTCCTGAAAAGGAAATTGCATTGGATTAGAGTACCATATAATCTTAAGCAAAATTCATATTATTGTTATCATCAAAACTAAGATAATTGATCAGAACAAATCTTGTTCTAACAATCTCCCCCTTTTTGATGATGACAAAAACATATATAAATGATATGAATTTGCGATCAGAAAGAGCAGACGGCAAAAGACAAATTACACAGCTATAGCATAAGCATATGAATATGTCTCCCCCTGAGATAAATAATCTCCCCCTGAAATAAATACTCGAAGAACTTTAATAAAAGACTTCCCTGATTATTTCGGTAGAGACGATCATATAAGCTTCTGTCTTTAGAGAATTCATAGCTTCTGACTTCTGCTTCCATAGGACAGCTTCAGAACTAGAATTTCTTTAGATCCCTAGAACACTCACAGCTTCTGATTCCTGCTTCCATCTAGGACAGCTTCAGAACTTGAATTTCTTTGATCTTCTGAACATTCACAGCTTCTGATTTCTGCTTCCATTCAGGACAGCTTCAGAACTTGAATTTCTTTGATCCTTCAGAACATTCACAGCTTCTGATTTCTGCTTCCATCTAGGACAGCTTCAGAACTTGAGTTTTCTGGATCTTTAGGACATTCGCAGCTTCTGATTTCTGCTTCCCTCGGATAGCTTCAGAGCTTTGAATTTCTACCAACATCACTTCATGCTAGATTTGTATCAGAACATTGTTGAATGTACCAGAGCATCATCAGAGCATCTCTACATCCTGAAATGTTACAGAACAAAAACTAAACGACAAAAGTCAGCATGAACGAGTCAGAACATAAAATGTATATTCGAACACATGATATGTATCAGAGCCATATAGGCTAAAATAATGTATCAGAGCAAATAGAATTTTGTCAGAACAAATAGACAAATATGGATCAAATTCTATTATCAGTGCTTCTGATTTCTGAAGCTTGATAGCACTCAGCTTGCTTCAGTTTCCATGGTTTTGCTTCTTGTGTTTGCTTTGAAGATTCTCTTCACTTCTTTATGCCTGCAAAACACTTAAACCATATAGAACTAGCAGTTCTTGTTAGAGAATGTGTGGGAGTTTTACCCAGCAACTGATAGATTAATCAAATCATTTATCATTTATCTTCTCCCCCTTTTTGTCATAACATCAAAAAGCATATTTCAAAAGAATCAGATGATTAAAACGACAAATAAAAACACTTGAATGTAAAAACAAAGAAACTTTTCATTGATAATCAAAAGATATTACAAAAGAAGATGTTTAACAAGCAGATGCAACAAGGAAAGAAAACTACTAAGACCAAAACCTAGGACCCTAGCTACGACAAAGCCTGTGCCAGCATGCCATGAAGGAGTGAAACGCATCACTGACTGCTTCTTGGGCTTCCAGGCGAGGGGTCAGGGAGACTTGGTTCTGATGCAGATCTTCCACAATCTTTATCAGAGACAGCATTCTCAGAAGGTGAAGATGAGGAGACTTCTTTGGAATGGGTTGAGGGAGAGGAAAGGTTAGATGAGGAGGAAGTTGAGTCTTGAAGGTAGAAAGATGAGGAAGAAGATGGAGATGATGGAGGGCTTTCACCAGGGGGTTGAAACACACGTCTAGAATAGTTTCCAGATAACATTGCTTCGAATGGATTCACCTTGAGAGGATCATAGGAGATCCTTACTCTTTTTGGTTTGGTTTCTGGTTCAGCAGATGCCTTTCTCTTTTGTTTCCGATCATTATCTTGATTCCCAGAGCTTGACGATGGATTCATGATGAATTTGCAGATATTGGAAACTGCTAGGGTTTATGATATGAATGCAAAGAGAGAGAACGAAAAAGAAACTGAATGCAAAGTGGGAGAATTATGAGAGGGAAAAGAAACGTTTGAAGAATATAAAAAGAAAACTGAAAGAGAGTAAATGATGAAAAACATTTAATGTTACGTGACATGAGGAGAGATAATAATGACAAAAGACGTGATTTGCACAGTTACCTAAGTAGACGTCCCCTCAACTGCACGCACGCTTGTCCAGGAATAGTGAACACGTGTTTACCATCTGGATAGCCAGTTACAGCTGTTTTGCTTTTATAGAGATTCTGAATCAACTTAGACAATGAAATGTTAGTAATAACTGAATCACAATTTCTAATTGATTTCTATCAGAACTAAAAAAAATCATTTCAGAAGATACTCATACATAAGAACTTCTCATCTTCTCATTTTGAGCTTGTTTCTGAAGACCCATTTTGTACCAATTATATTGAATCCATCTGGTCTAGGAACAAGATCCCAAACATCATTCCTTGTAAACTGATTCAGTTCTTCTTGCATAGCAATTATCCAGTCTGGATCTTCTAGAGCATGATCAACAGAAGTTGGCTCGATCAAAGATACAAGACCTAATTGACAGTCTGCATTGTTCTTAAGGAAAGCTCTTGTTCTGATTGGATCATCCTTCTTTCCAAGAATGACATCTTCTGAATGACCAGAGATGAGTCTGGATGATCTTCTGACAGATGGTTCTTCAGAAATGCTTAGATTCTCCAGAGAAGCTGATACTTGATCTTCCGATTCTTTGCTTCTGAGAAGCTCTGCTTCTGATGCGTTGCTTCTTGGCTCAACAACTTTTGATATATCAATATCACAATCTGCAAAATTATCAAACTGCTTTGGTTTTTCAGAACCAAGCTTATCATCAAACCTGATATTGATTGATTCTTCTACAATCAATGTTTCAGTATTGTATACTCTGTAGCCTTTTGAGCGTTCAGAATATCCAAGAAGGAAACATTTTTGTGCTTTGGAATCAAACTTACCAAGATGATCTTTAGTGTTCAGAATAAAGCATACACATCCAAAAGGATGGAAATATGAAATGTTGGGCTTTCTATTCTTCCACAGTTCATAAGGAGTCTTATTTAGAATAGGTCTGATAGAGATTCTATTCTGAATATAGCATGCAGTGTTTATTGCTTCTGCCCAGAAATGCTTAGCCATATTGGTTTCATTGATCATGGTTCTGGCCATTTCTTGCAGAGTCCTATTCTTTCGTTCTACAACCCCATTTTGCTGTGGAGTTCTAGGACAAGAGAAATCATGGGCAATACCATTTTCTTTGAAGAATTCTTCAAAGGATCTGTTCTCAAATTCACCACCATGATCACTTCTGACCTTTATGATTTTACACTCTTTTTCAGATTGAATCTGAATGCAGAAATCAAAGAACACTGAATGAGTCTCATCCTTGTGTTTCAAGAATTTTACCCATGTCCAGCGGCTATAATCATCTACGATGACTAATCCATATTTCTTCCCTCTGACAGATGCTATTTTGACTGGGCCAAACAGATCAATGTGCAAGAGTTCTAATGGCCTTGAGGTAGAAACAACATTCTTGGACTTGAATGCAGGTTTGGAGAACTTACCCTTCTGACATGCTTCACAAAGAGCATCTGATTTGAATTTCAGATTAGGGAGTCCTCTGACAAGATTCAGTTTGTTAATCTGAGAAATCTTTCTCAAACTAGCATGACCTAATCTTCTGTGCCAGACCCACTGCTCTTCAGAAACAGACATAAGACAAGTCACCTTCTGACTCATAAGATCTTGCAGATCTGTCTTATAAATGTTGTTCTTCCTCTTGCCTGTAAATAGGATTGAGCCATCCTTCTGATTTACAGCCTTGCAAGACTCTTGATTAAAGATTATATCATAACCATTGTCACTCAATTGACTGATAGATAAGAGGTTATGTGTTAATCCTTCTACAAGAAGTACATTAGAAATGGAAGGAGAGTTACCAGACTTTATAGTTCCAGAGCCAATTATCTTGCCCTTCTGATCTCCTCCAAACTTGACTTCTCCTCCAGACTTAAGCACCAGGTCTTGGAACATAGACCTTCTTCCTGTCATGTGTCGTGAGCATCCAGAGTCCAGGTACCATGACATGTTGTGCTTTGTCCTTTTTGCAGTCAAGGATATCTGCAATAGGAATAATCTTATCCTTAGGTACCCACATTTTCTTGGGTCCTTTCTTGTTAGATTTTCTCAAGTTCTGATTGAACTTGGGTTTAACATTGTAAGCAATAGGAGGAACAGCATGATAATTTTTAATGTGAGTTTCATGATATTTCCTAGGTTGTGTCACATGCTTTTTAGTGTGTGTTATGTGAAAACTTTGAGCATGTGAAGTGTGCCTAATATCATGGGAGTGGCCATACTTGAACTGATCATACAATGGCTTGTATGTGAATTTCATTTCATCAACAGGTTCAAGTTTGTATGGGGTTTCACCCTCAAAACCAATGCCGACTCTTTTGTTTCCAGACACAGCATATATCATAGAAGCTAGCTGACTTCTGCCAATACTTCTAGATAAGAACTTCCTGAAACTTAAATCATATTCTTTCAGAATATGGTTTAGACTAGGAGTGGATTTTTCTGAATCAGAAGGAGATCCAACATTATTGGATAATTTTAAAAGTTTTTCTTTTAATTCAGAATTCTCCAACTCAAGCTTCTTTGTTTCAAATTCAAATAGCTTTTTCAGCTTTTTGTATTTGAGACTAATCTGAGACTTGAGTTCCAGAAGTTCAGTTAGACCGGAAACTAACTCATCTCTAGTAAGTTCAGAAAATACCTCTTCAGAATCTGATTCTGATGTAGATTCTGATCCGTCATCTTCTGTCGCCATCAGCGCACAGTTGGCCTGCTCATCTTCAGAGTCTGAATCATCTTCTGACTCATCCCAGGTTGCCATAAGACCTTTCTTCTTATGAAACTTCTTCTTGGGATTTTCCTTCTGAAGATTTGGACATTCATTCTTGAAGTGTCCAGGCTCATTGCATTCATAGCACATGACCTTCTTCTTGTCAAATCTTCTGTCATCAGAAGATTCTCCACGTTCAAATTTCTTTGAACTTCTGAAGCCTCTGAACTTCCTTTGCTTGGTCTTCCAGAGTTGATTTAGCCTTCTGGAGATCAAGGACAGTTCATCTTCTTCTTCAGATTCTGATTCTTCAGGATCTTCTTCTCTAGCCTGAAAAGCGTTAGTGCATTTCTTGATATTTGATTTTAATGCAATAGACTTACCTTTCTTTTGAGGCTCATTTGCGTCCAGCTCTATTTCATGACTTCTCAAGGCACTGATAAGCTCTTCCAGAGAAACTTCATTCAGATTCTTTGCAATCTTGAATGCAGTCACCATAGGACCCCATCTTCTGGGTAAGCTTCTGATGATCTTCTTTACGTGATCAGCCTTGGTGTATCCCTTGTCAAGAACTCTCAATCCAGCAGTAAGAGTTTGAAATCTTGAAAACATCTTTTCAATGTCTTCATCATCCTCCATCTTGAAGGCTTCATACTTCTAGATTAAAGCTAGAGCTTTAGTCTCCTTGACTTGAGCATTTCCTTCATGAGTCATTTTCAAGGACTCATATATGTCATAGGCCGTTTCCCTGTTAGATATCTTCTCATACTCAGCATGAGAGATAGCATTCAGCAAAACAGTTCTGCATTTATGATGATTCCTGAAAAGCTTTTTCTGATCATCATTCATTTCTTGCCTTGTCAGCTTTACGCCTCTGGCATTCACTGGATGTTTGTAACCATCCATCAGAAGATCCCATAGATCACCATCTAGACCAAGAAAGTAACTTTCCAGTTTATCTTTCCAGTATTCAAAGTTTTCACCATCAAATACCGGCGGTCTAGTATAACCATTGTTACCATTGTATTGCTCAGCAGAGCCAGATGTAGATGCAGGTGTAGACTTTTCACTTTCATCAACCATCTTTTACTGAAGCGTTTTTCTCTTCCTGAATCTTTTCTAAACACGGTTAAGTGCTTGCACCTTAGAACCGGCGCTCTGATGCCAATTGAAGGATAGAAAAACACTTAGAAAGGGGGGGTTTGAATAAGTGTAGCTTTAAAAACTTGACAGATAAAAATAAATTGCACAGTTATTTTTATCCTGGTTCGTTGTTAACTAAACTTCTCCAGTCCACCCCCGCAGAGATGATTTACCTCAACTGAGGATTTAATCCACTAATCGCACGGATTACAATGGTTTTCCACTTAGTCAGCAACTAAGTCTTCCAGAGTCTTCTGATCACACACTGATCACTCCAGGAACAACTGCTTAGATACCCTCTAAGACTTTTCTAGAGTATACTGATCCACACGATCACTCTAGTTACAACCTGCTTAGATAACCTCTAAGACTTCCTAGAGTATTCTGATCCACACGATCACTCTAGTTCCTTACAACTTAATGTAATCAATTCTAAGAGTATTACAAATGCTTCTTAAAAGCGATAATCACAAACTGTGATATTTCTCTTAATCGTTTAAGCTTAATCTCACTAATATATTACAACAGCAATGTAGTGAGCTTTGATGAAGATGAAGATTCTGAGCTTTGAATTTGAACAGCGTTTCAGCAAGTTTAATATGAGTTGTTTTGGTGCAGAATCGTTAACCTTGCTTCTCATCAGAACTTCATATTTATAGGCGTTGGAGAAGATGACCGTTGAGTGCATTTAATGCTTTGCGTGTTCCGTACAGCATCGCATTTAATGTTATACGCTTTTGTCAACTACCTCGAGCCTTGTTCACGCTGTGTCTACTGACGTAGCCTTTAGTAGCTTTTAACGTTCCTTTTGTCAGTCAGCGTAGCTTGCCACTTGTACTTTCTTCTGATCTGATGTTTGTGAATACAACGTTTGAATATCATCAGAGTCAAACAGCTTGGTGCAAAGCATCTTCTGATCTTCTGACCTTGAAGTGCTTCTGAGCGTGATACCATCAGAACTTCAGTGCTTCTGTTCTCTTGTTCTTCTGATGCTTCCATAGACCCATGTTCTGATTCTGCTTCGACCATCTTCTGATGTCTTGCCAGACCATGTTCTGATGTTGCATGCTGAACCCTTTGAGACAAAGCTTCTGAGCGCTGAATTATGCGTACTCTTTATATATTTCCTGAAAAGGAAATTGCATTGGATTAGAGTACCATATAATCTTAAGCAAAATTCATATTATTGTTATCATCAAAACTAAGATAATTGATCAGAACAAATCTTGTTCTAACATCGTTTGGGATATTTAAGGACATGTAGGCCTACTAACATATGCTCAATGGTAGATGTGTTAAGGAATTGGCTTAACTTGCTGATAATATAAGAAATGTCAGGTCTAGTGTGAGTAAGATACAACGGCCTTCTAATAAGCCTTCTATATGTTATAGGGTCAGAATAGCTCTACTGAAATATTTATGTAGCTGCAACTATGGCTGCTTATGTGTGTTGCAAGGTTTTTCCCCAAGTAAACCTACATCTTTGATTAGATCCAAAGTGTATTTCGTTTTCCACGGAGAAATTCCATCTTATGTTCTTTCTACTTTAACTCCCAAGAAGTATTTAAGTACACCTAAGTCCTTAATACTGAATTTGGCATCTAAGAGTGATTTGATGTATTTGATCTCATCAACATCAGCCCCCCCCCCCCCTAAAACAAGATCATCTACATATACAAGAATAACTATGAATCCTTGACCTTTGTTTCGTGAAAAGAGAATAGTTATAAATGGATTGAATGTATCCAAAGGAAGCAAGAGTATTTGTAAGTTTGGTGTTCCACTACCTGCTTGCCTGCTTCAAACCAGATAGAGACCTTTGGAGTTTCCAGCAAAGAATAAGATAAGGTAGATAAATTCCAGGAGGGGATGCATATACACTTCTTCATTAAGATCTCCATGAAGGAAAGCAGTGTTGCCATCAAACTTGTAAATAGGCCCACTACTACGGAAAAGGGCTACGAAAGCGCTTTTTTGGGCTACTAAAGCGCTGCCAAAGCCAGCGCTGCCGTAGGTAACGAAAGCGCTTTTGAAAGCGCTCTGGTAGCCACCCCTATAAGAGCGTTTTTTCCAGAAAAGCGCTCTGGTAGCCCCCCCTATAAGAGCGCTTTTACCAGAAAAGTGCTCTGGTAGACCCCTATAAGAGCGCTTTTTCCAGAAAAAGCGCTCTGGTAGCCCCCCCTATAAGAGCGCTTTTTCTGGAAAAAGCGCTCTGGTAGCCCCCCCTATAAGAGCGCTTTTCCAAAAGCGCTTTCGTAGGTTGTGTTTTTTTGTATGCTTTTTTTTTAATCTTAGGCAGCGCTTTTAGTAATAAAGCACTTTAGTAGGTGGCCCTTTAAGAGCGTTTTTAAAAAGCATTGTCGTTGCTAAATGAGGTATTTTAAAGTGCAACCTGTGATTTAAGCCTCCCAGTTCGACCTGTAATATTTTCGACCTATAATATATTTTGAACCTGTAATATTTTCGACCTGTAATATATTTTCGACGATATATTTTCAACCATAGGTAGGACAATATATATACTAATATAATACCATTATAATATCCAAAATTATATATATATATATATACATCATTATAGTTCCTGTCAAACAAACTAAATCATGTAAAGTATGATATATATACAGAAAGTTTCACATGTAACTAACTCATGTTAAACAAACTAAATTAGTAACATCAACAATAACATACTTCAAATATTGTCAACAGTATGAACAAAGTTAGTAACCATTCTAGAGTACTATGATATTATACTTCAAAAGTTTGATCGTTTCCCGGCCTGGTCCTGCAAAGTATGAACAGAACAACACGGTCAATTAAAGGCTCAACAACAACAACAAAAACAAACATGAACCAACATCCACCAAAGAAACTCAAACACAAAGTCATTATCAAAATAATATATTCATAAAACTGTTCACACAATAATGTATTCATACCTACATGAATAGCTGATGAATATAAAATTAACACAAATCCTCTTTGATTTCTTCCAACTTAAGTCTCGTGTAAGAAGCAGCATAGAAGTCGTCAAAGTACTACAGAACAAAAACATAATATGAATGATTTAGTTAAATGTAATAAATTATAAGTTATCTAATTAAGTTATAAATCCATACCGTGATTGGAATCTCTAATTGATTCATTTGAAGGATTTCTTTCATAAACCTCAAAACATAGTATCCGCAATCTGAACTGTTTCGCTGTATTGGACACTACATAGAAAAACAAATACGATTTTATAGTTGTCTTGTTTTATCAAGTAGCATAAATATTATAAGCAAAATTGTGAAAATTATGAAGGATAGAAAAACACTTAGAAAGGGGGGGTTTGAATAAGTGTAGTCTAAAAACTTGAACGATAAAAACAATATGCACAGTTATTTTTATCCTGGTTCGTTGTTAACTAAACTACTCCAGTCCACCCCCACGGAGTGATTTACCTCACCTGAGGATTTAATCCACTAATCGCAACAGATTACAATGGTTTTCCACTTAGTCCGCGACTAAGTCTTCTAGAGTATCCTGATCACAACCTGATCACTCCAAGAACAAATGCTTAGACACAAGCTAAGACTTTCTTAGAGTATCCTGACCACCACATGATCACTCTAATTACAACTTCTTAGACACAAGCTAAGACTTCCTAGAGTATCCTGATCAACACTTGATCACTCTAGTTACTTACAAATTAATGTAATCAAATAAGAGTTTTACAATGCTTCTTAAAAGCTATAATCACAACAGTGATATTTCTCTTAACGTTTAAGCTTAATCTCACTAATATATTACAACAACAATGTAGTGAGCTTTGATGAAGATGAAGTTTCTGAGCTTTGAATTTGAACAGCGTTTCAGCAAGTCTTTCAGAATAATTTCGTTCAGAATTGGTAACCTTGCTTCTCTTCAGAACTTCATATTTATAGGCGTTTGAGAAGATGACCGTTGGGTGCATTTAATGCTTTGCGTGTTCCGTACAGCATTGCATTTAATGTTTCACGCTTTTGTCAACTACCTCGAGCCTTGTTCACGCTGTGTCTACTGACGTTGCCTTTAATAGCTTCCAACGTTCCTTTTGTCAGTCAGCGTAGCCTGCCACCTGTACTTTCTTCTGATCTGATGTTTGTGAATATAATATTTGAATATCATCAGAGTCAAACAGCTTGGTGCATAGCATCTTCTTGTCTTCTGACCTTGAAGTGCTTCTGAGCGTGATACCATGAGAACTTCAGTGCTTCTGCTTCTGATCTCAAGTTCTTCTGATGCTTCCATAGACCCATGTTCTGATTCTGCCTTGACCATCTTCTGATGTCTTGCCAGACCATGTTCTGATGTTGCATGCTGAACCTTCTGAGACAAAGCTTCTGAGCGCTGATTTGTGCATACTCTTTATATATTTC
This sequence comes from Vicia villosa, assembly GCF_029867415.1. Taxonomy (NCBI): domain Eukaryota; kingdom Viridiplantae; phylum Streptophyta; class Magnoliopsida; order Fabales; family Fabaceae; genus Vicia; species Vicia villosa. The sequence continues at coordinate 150,605,671 of NC_081180.1, forward strand.
CTGAAAGGGAAATTGCAATGTATTAGAGTACCACATTATCTCACACAAAATTCATATCCTTGTTATCATCAAAACTAAGAATATTGATCTGAACAAATCTTGTTCTAACAATCTCCCCCTTTTTGATGATGACAAAAACATATATAAATGATATGAATTTGCGATCAGAAAGAGCAGACGGCTAAAGACAAATTACACGGCTATAACATAAGCATGTGAATATGTCTCCCCCTGAGATTAACAATCTCCCCCTGAGATGAATAATCTCCCCTGAAATAAATACTCGAAGAACTTCAATAATAAAAGACTTCCCTGATTATTTCGGTAGAGACGATCACATAAGCTTCTGTCTTCTGATAATTCATAGCTTCTGACTTCTGCTTCCATTGGACAGCTTCAGAACTTGAATTTCTTTAGATCCCTAGAACACTCACAGCTTCTGATTCCTGCTTCCATTTAGGACAGCTTCAGAACTTGAATTTCGTTGATCTTCAGAACATTCACAGCTTCTGATTCCTGCTTCCATTTAGGTCAACTTCAGAACTTGAATTTCTTTGATCTTCAGAACATTCACAGCTTCTGATTCATGCTTCCATTTAGGACAGCTTCAGAACTTGAGTTTTCTGGATCTTTAGAACATTCACAGCTTCTGATTTCTGCTTCCCTCGGATAGCTTCAGAGCTTTGAATTTCTTCTTACATCACTTCATGCTAGATTGTATCAGAACATTGTTGAATGTACCAGAGCATCATCAGAGCATCTCTACATCCTGAAATGTTACAGAACAAAACTAAACGACAAAAGTCAGCATGAATGAGTTAGAACATAAAAACATAGAACTTAAAAACATAGAACTTTGCAAGTTCTGTTAGTAAATGTGGAGCCTTTTTACTCGGTAACTGATAATATTAATCAGATCATTTATCATATATTTTCTTCCCCTTTTTGTCATAACATCAAAAAGCATAAAAGATTCAGATGTAAAGCAAGAGACAAAAGGAAAGAAACATAAATAACTTTTCATTGATTTCAACAAGAAGGATTACAAAAGAGGAATGCAGGAAAACAGATGCAACAAGGAAAGAAAACTACAAAGACATAAAGCCTAAGACTCTATCCTACGCAAGGACTGCGCATGCAACTCAAGAACCCTCTGGTCTTCAGTTTGTTCAGCCATGGAAGCTTGAAAACTCTTCATGCCTGTCCAGACTAGAACCTCCACTGTAGGAGAGATCCAAGAGACCAAAGAGGAAGTGAGGGACAGTTCATAGACAGGGAGCTAATGTTGCAAACGGGCTCCAGTGACTCAAGAAGGTCTTCTTCCTTTGGATAAATGTTGATAACAGCATTGAAGAAGAGATCTGTCTTGAAAGAGACTTGGAGAACCATCCCAAGATATGCTTCACATCCTGTAACTGATTAACCCTTCCATCCGTTCTCATTGAGTTGAAAGGATTCATGATGAACGCTAGGTTGAAGATGAATGAACTAGGGTTTATGCCAAAGAAAAACTTTGTTGGACAAGAGAGAAAAAGAAAGAGAAAGAGAGCCAAGACTTATTGAAAAAATGCCACGAAATGAAGGAATAAATAGAGGGAAAAAGAAGAGGGAAACGTACGAGGAATATAAAAAAGAAAAGAAGGACAATAAAAGAAATGATGAATGGCATTTAATGTAACATGACGTGAGGAGAGATAATAATGACAAAAGACGAGATTTGCACAGTTACCTAAGTAGACGTCCCATCAACTGCACGCACGCTTGTCCAGAAATAGTGAACACGTGTTTACCATCTGGATAGCCAGTTACAACTGTTTTGCTTTTAAAGAGATTCTGAATCAACTTAGACAATGAAACGTTAGTAATAACTGAATCACAATTTCTAATTGATTTCAATCAGAACTTCTTATAAAAAAAATCCAATTTCATTTCAGAAGATACTCATACATAAGATCTTCTCATCTTCTCATTCTGGGCATAAATCCATACTGATATTCTTCAGAATGAACTTAAACCTATCTTCAGCAAGGGGTTTTGTAAAGATATCAGCCCATTGATGGTCTGTATCCATAAAGTTTAAAGATATAACACCCTTCTGAACATAGTCCCTTATGAAATGATGTTTAATCTCAATATGTTTAGCTTTTGAATGTAAAATAGGATTCTTAGATAAACATATAGCAGAAGTATTATCACAGAAAATAGGAATGTTACTCTCATATATCTGATAATCTTCCAGCTGACTTCTCATCCAGAGCATTTGTGTGCTACAACTAGCAGCAGCAACATATTCTGCTTCTGTTGTTGAGAGGGCAATAGTAGCTTGCTTCTTGCTGTACCATGAGATCAGATGACTTCCAAGAAATTGACAACTTCCAGAAGTGCTCTTTCTTTCTATTCTATCTCCAGCATAGTCAGCATCACAGAATCCCACTAAGTTGTAATCTTTAGATCTTCTGTAAACTAAACCAACATTAGTAGTACCTTTCAGATACCTTAGAATTCTCTTAACCGCTGTTAAATGAGATTCTCTTGGATCTGATTGGAATCGAGCACACAAACAAACACTAAAGAGAATGTCAGGTCTAGAAGCAGTTAGATATAGAAGAGATCCAATCATACCTCTGTACAACTTCTGATCTACCTTCTTACTTACCTCATCCTTACCCAGTACACAAGTTGGATGCATAGGAGTTTTGGCTTCTTTGCTTTCAGAAAGATTAAACTTCTTCAGAAGTTCTTTCACATACTTCGTTTGATGAACATAGGTTCCATCGGAAGTTTGGTTGATTTGAATCCCAAGGAAATACTTGAGTTCTCCCATCATGCTCATTTCAAATTCAGCCTGCATAGACTCAGCAAACTCCTTTCCAAGTGTAGCATTAGATGTTCCAAAGATAATATCATCAACATATATTTGACAAATTAAAATATCCTTTTTAAATGTTTTACAAAAGAGAGTAGTGTCCACTTTTCCTCTAGTGAAATCATTTTCCAGAAGGAAAGAACTCAAACGTTCATACCAAGCTCTGGGAGCTTGTTTCAATCCGTATAATGATTTCTTTAATTTGAAAACATGATTTGGAGACATGGAGTCTTCAAAACCAGGAGGTTGGTGAACATAAACTTCTTCATCTATATAACCATTTAAGAAGGCACTCTTGACATCCATCTGATAAAGAGTGATGTTGTGTTGAGTGGCAAAAGAAATTAATAGACGAATAGATTCTAACCTGGCCACTGGTGCAAAGGTTTCTGTATAATCAACCCCTTCTTGCTGACTATAACTCTGAGCAACCAGTCTGGCTTTGTTTCTTACCACTTCACCTTTCTCACTTAGCTTGTTTCTGAAAACCCACTTAGTACCGATGATGTTAAATCCTTTTGGTTTAGGAACCAAGTCCCATACATCAATCCTTGTAAACTGATTTAGTTCTTCTTGCATGGCAATTATCCAGTCTGGATCTTCTAGAGCTTGATCAACAGAAGTTGGCTCGATCAAAGAAACAAGACCTAATTGACATTCTGCATTGTTCTTAAGGAATGCCCTTGTTCTGATGGGATCATCTTTCTTTCCAAGGATCACATCTTCTGAATGAGCTGAAGCAAGTCTAGGTGATCTTCTGACTGTTGGTTCTTCAGAGATTCTCAGATTCTCTAAAGATGCAGTAACTTGATCTTCTGATCCATTGCTTCTGAGACTGCCAGCTTCTGCAGCTTTGCTTCTTGGTTCGACAGCTTCTGATATATCAATATCAAAATCTGCAAAATTCTCAAACTGCTTTGGTTTTTCAAGACCAAGCTTATCATCAAACCTGATATTGATTGATTCTTCTACAATCAATGTTTCAGTATTGTATACTCTGTAGCCTTTAGAGCGTTCAGAATATCCAAGAAGGAAACATTTTTGTGCTTTGGAATCAAACTTACCAAGATGATCTTTAGTATTCAGAATAAAGCATACACATCCAAAAGGATGGAAATATGAAATGTTGGGCTTTCTGTTCTTCCACAATTCATAAGGAGTCTTATTTAGAATAGGTCTGATAGAGATTCTATTCTGAATATAACACGCAGTGTTTATTGCTTCTGCCCAGAAATGCTTAGCCATATTGGTTTCATTGATCATGGTTCTGGCCATTTCTTGTAGAGTCCTATTCTTTCGCTCTACAACTCCATTTTGCTGTGGAGTTCTAGGACAAGAGAAATCATGGGCAATACCATTTTCTTTGAAGAACTCCTCAAAGAATTTGTTCTCAAATTCACCACCATGATCACTTCTGACCTTTATGATCTTGCACTCTTTCTCAGATTGAATCTGAGTGCAGAATTCAAAGAACACTGAATGAGACTCATCCTTGTGTTTCAAGAACTTTACCCATGTCCAGCGGCTATAATCATCAACGATGACTAATCCATATTTCTTCCCTCTGACAGATGCTGTTTTGACTGGGCCAAACAGATCAATGTGCAAGAGTTCTAACGGCCGTGAGGTAGAAACAACATTCTTAGACTTGAATGCAGGTCTGGAGAACTTGCCCTTCTGACATGCTTCACAAAGAGCATCTGATTTGTATTTCAGATTTGGGAGTCCTCTGACTAGATTTAGTTTGTTAATCTGAGAAATCTTTCTCAAACTAGCATGTCCTAATCTTCTGTGCCAGACCCATTGCTCTTCAGAAACAGACATAAGACAAGTCACCTTCTGCTTCTTAAGATCAGAAAGATCAATCTTATAAATGTTGTTCTTCCTCTTGCCTGTAAATAGGATTGAGCCATCCTTCTGACTTACAGCCTTGCAAGACTTTTGATTAAAGATTATGTCATAACCATTGTCACTTAATTGACTTATGGACAGTAAGTTATGAGCTAATCCTTCTACAAGAAGTACATTAGTTATGGAAAGAGAGTTACCAAGACTTATGGTTCCAGAGCCAATGATTTTTCCCTTCTGATCTCCTCCAAACTTGACTTCTCCACCTGGTTTAAGCACCAGGTCTTGGAATGTAGACCTTCTTCCCGTCATGTGTCGCGAGCACCCAGAGTCCAGGTACCATGACATTTTGCTTTCTGTCCTCTTTGCCGCCAAGGATATCTGCAACAGAAATTATCTTCTCCTTAGGTACCCACAATTTCTTGGGTCCTTTCTTGTTAGTTCTCCTCAAGTTCTGATTGAACTTGGGTTTAGCAAAATATTTAACAGGAGGAACAGTATGATACTTCTTATTCTGAGTTCCATGATATTTCTTTGGTTGTGTCACATGCTTCTTGGTGTGTTATGTGAAAACTTTGTGCATGTGATGTGTGCTTAATATCATGGGAGTGGCCAAATTTAAATTGGTTATACACAGGCTTGTATGATATTTTCATATCATCCACAGATTCAAGCTTGTATGGGATTTCACCCTCATAACCAATGCCAACTCTCTTGTTCCCAGACACAGCATATATCATAGAAGCTAGCTGACTTCTGCCAATACTTCTAGACAAGAACTTCCTGAAACTTAAATCATATTCTTTCAGAATATGATTCAGACTGGGAGTGGATTTTTCTGAATCAGAAGGAGATCCAACATTATTGGATAATTTTAAAACTTTTTCTTTTAATTCAGAATTTTCCAACTCAAGCTTCTTAGTTTCAAATTCAAATTGCTTTTTCAGCTTTTTGTATTTGATACTAAGATGAGCTTTTAATTCAAGAAGCTCTGTTAGACTGGAAACTAACTCTTCTCTAGATAGTTCAGAAAATACCTCTTCAGAATCTGATTTTGATGTAGATTCTGATCCATCATCTTCTGTCGCCATCAGCGCAAAGTTTGCCTGCTCTCCTTCAGAGTCTGATCCTGATTCTGATTCAGAATCATCCCATGTTGCCATAAGACCTTTCTTCTTATGAAACTTCTTCTTGGGATTCTCCTTCTGAAGTTTTGGACACTCGTTCTTGTAATGTCCAGGCTCATTGCACTCATAGCAGACAGCCTTCTTCTTGTCAGATCTTCTGTCACCAGAAGATTCTCCACGTTCAAATCTCTTTGAACTTCTGAAGCCTCTGAACTTCCTTTGCTTGCTCTTCCAGAGTTGGTTCACCCTTCTGGAGATCATGGACAGTTCATCTTCTTCTTCAGATTCTGATTCTTCAGGATCTTCTTCTCTAGCCTGAAAAGCGTTAGTGCATTTTTTAATATTAGATTTTAATGCAATAGACTTACCTTTCTTCTGAGGCTCGTTTGCGTCCAGCTCAATTTCATGGCTTCTCAAGGCACTGATAAGCTCTTCCAAAGAAACTTCATTCAGATTCTTGGCAATCTTGAATGCAGTCACCATTGGGCCCCATCTTCTGGGTAAGCTTCTGATAATCTTCTTTACATGATCAGCCTTGGTGTAGCCTTTATCCAGAACTCTCAATCCAGCAGTTAGAGTTTGAAATCTTGAGAACATCTTTTCAATGTCTTCATCATCCTCCATCTTGAAGGCTTCATACTTCTGGATTAGTGCAAGAGCTTTGGTCTCCTTGACTTGAGCATTTCCTTCATGAGTCATCTTCAAGGACTCATATATGTCATGGGCCGTTTCCCTGTTAGATATCTTCTCATACTCAGCATGAGAGATAGCATTCAGCAAAACAGTCATGCATTTGTGATGATTCTTGAAATCTTTCTTTTGATCATCAGTCATTTCGCTTCTCGTGAGTCTTACACCAGTAGCTTTAACAGGATGTTTGTAACCATCCAACAGAAGATCCCATAGATCAGCATCCAGACCAAGAAAGTAACTTTCCAGTTTATCTTTCCAATATTCAAAGTTTTCACCATCGAATATTGGTGGTCTAGTATAACCATTGTTACCATTGTATTGCTCAGCAGAGCCAGATGTAGATGCAGCTGGATTTGTTGGAACTTCACCAGCCATCTTTTACTGAAGCGTTTTTCTCTTCCTGAATCTTTTCTAAACACGGTTAAGTGCTTGCACCTTAGAACCGGCGCTCTGATGCCAATTGAAGGATAGAAAAACACTTAGAAAGGGGGGGGTTTGAATAAGTGTAGTCTAAAAACTTGAACGATAAAAACAATATGCACAGTTATTTTTATCCTGGTTCGTTGTTAACTAAACTACTCCAGTCCACCCCCACGGAGTGATTTACCTCACCTGAGGATTTAATCCACTAATCGCAACAGATTACAATGGTTTTCCACTTAGTCCGCGACTAAGTCTTCTAGAGTATCCTGATCACAACCTGATCACTCCAGGAACAAATGCTTAGACACAAGCTAAGACTTTCTTAGAGTATCCTGACCACCACGTGATCACTCTAATTACAACTGCTTAGACACAAGCTAAGACTTCCTAGAGTATCCTGATCAACACTTGATCACTCTAGTTACTTACAAATTAATGTAATCAAATAAGAGTTTTACAATGCTTCTTAAAAGCTATAATCACAACAGTGATATTTCTCTTAACGTTTAAGCTTAATCTCACTAATATATTACAACAGCAATGTAGTGAGCTTTGATGAAGATGAAGTTTCTGAGCTTTGAATTTGAACAGCGTTTCAGCAAGTCTTTCAGAATAATTTCGTTCAGAATTGGTAACCTTGCTTCTCATCAGAACTTCATATTTATAGGCGTTTGAGAAGATGACCGTTGGGTGCATTTAATGCTTTGCATGTTCCGTACAGCATTGCATTTAATGTTTCACGCTTTTGTCAACTACCTCGAGCCTTGTTCACGCTGTGTCTACTGACGTTGCCTTTAATAGCTTCCAACGTTCCTTTTGTCAGTCAGCGTAGCCCGCCACCTGTACTTTCTTCTGATCTGATGTTTGTGAATATAATATTTGAATATCATCAGAGTCAAACAGCTTGGTGCATAGCATCTTCTTGTCTTCTGACCTTGAAGTGCTTCTGAGCGTGATACCATGAGAACTTCAGTGCTTCTGCTTCTGATCTCAAGTTCTTCTGATGCTTCCATAGACCCATGTTTTGATTCTGCCTTGACCATCTTCTGATGTCTTGCCAGACCATGTTCTGATGTTGCATGCTGAACCTTCTGAGACAAAGCTTCTGAGCGCTGATTTGTGCATACTCTTTATATATTTCCTGAAAGGGAAATTGCAATGTATTAGAGTACCACATTATCTCACACAAAATTCATATCCTTGTTATCATCAAAACTAAGAATATTGATCAGAACAAATCTTGTTCTAACAAATTAATGTACCTGCACTTTGATCCAAGTAATGTTGTTTGATTTAGTCCGGGATACCTGTGCGTCTTGTTGACTTCGAAACACTTGTATTGATCTAACAAAAATATAAAAGCATATATTTAGATCAATCTCACAAATAATTAAATATATAAATATACACGAATATTTAGAACGATCCCACTTACGTATCAATCATTGTCTTCATAGCCGGATAATTGGTCCACTCACCATCTACCGAATTCAGAAAATATACCACTTCTCTTATAGGGTTGATAGCAAGCAACAACCAGTGTGCTCTATAAATTAAAACAATAGTTTATATGAAAATTTTGCTACGCAAAAGAAACAAAGATTAGATGAACCAAGAATTAGAAACTAACCCTATTGGTCGGGTATTATACGCCCAAAGAATCAGACTTTCTGTATTGCCGGTGGACAGGAATCTATCGACTAAGCGCTGTCTAACTGATTCCGGTTCCATAGCAATTGTCATTCCGCTGCAATGGGCGGAAGACACGAAACAGGATCTGTTCGACAATGCAGTCCCGCGCAACACTCTGTCATACAACAACCTTAAATAAAAACATAATAAACATTAGATTATTTTCATTGAAATGTGTAAATAAATTGTTCGACTAATTAAATAATATATCGGATGAGTGAATATTACGGATGTATGAGTGCATATTACCGACGCCTAGTTGTTCATGCGTAAAAATATCTTCCAAGTCATCTAGTGCAATATTTGACATGAATTCAATACCGAAGATACCTTCATCCATATTGATTTCACGGAAAGCACCACCCTTCAAATCGGACATATCAACAAGTGTTCCGAGCGTCGTCCGGTATCGAGGCACAAAAGCACCACCTTTTTTTGCCGCTGGCTTCGGAGGACCCTTGGGTGGTACGCTACGAACTTGCTGCGTCACTTGTTGTGACCCCCGAGCAGATGCCTAAAAATCATATAAGTTAGGTAAAATATAAAATCATGCAGTTTTAGATTCAGATTATATATTAACAATTTAAATGTACCTCTTTTAGTGATGCAACAAACTCCTCCTCCTGTAAAATCCCTTTACCCTTAATTGCGGGTTTTGTAGGAGCAGTCTAAAATTAAAATGTAAAAAATAATTAACGTAACGGTGCAGAATTGACATTCGAAAACTAAATGATTCATAATTAATGGTTTTCAATATACCTCATCACCAATGATAATTAGCTCCGAGGGCCATGCAACAAATGACCCTATTGCATCTCGCATCAATGTTGTCTCTGAGACCATGTCAGGTACCGGTAGCACCGCATCATGATCTAATACAACATCAACTGATACTTTCAGGTGTCCATCCGGGAGCGGTATATGGTGAAGTAAATCTCCCAAAGTGTTGTGCATTTTTCCCTTACCAACTAGGCGATAAGTCGGTGACGATAAGTATAGTTGGCAAGATGAAATGCCCTAAACCAATAGTAAATATAAAGTCATTATCATTAATAAAATAGAACAATTTGTAAGGAAAAAGAATTTATAATTACCTCGGGAAGTTTTCTTTGACAGTTGATACTAGCTTTATCACTAGTTTCTTTTACCGATGAAGTATTGCACTTTTCTCTCATATACATATCTTTATCTCTTTGCAATTCAGAGACTTGTGCTTGCAATTCCTGCAATTTTTGCAACACTTCTTCATTGGTAGGATTTCTTCTCCTAGAATGCTTGTAAAAAGAGGTTGGAGTCACACCATGACCTTTACCCCTCATCCGACCAGGATACTCAGGAGCATCTAGTGCTCTACTAAGTACGCTCCTATCATCCTGGTCCTCACCGGTGGATACCGATTGCGACATGGTCTCCTGTAATTCATTTACATTTCAATAATTATTAGTGGATATACAAAATCAATTATATATTAAAAAACATTTGATTTAATTAAAGACACAGTGTTATACTTACACATTCAGCATAAACTCTTTGAACATCGAGATCGACAGCTTGATTCTTGCCCACACGAGCTTCCTTCCACAACACATGTACAGGAAGTGAGGTTTCCTCACTTTTCGTCTCCTCTAACTATGCATTGACACAAATGATAAAATCGTCAAATAAAACACATTTAGACAATTAATTAAAACGCATTTCTATTTACTTACAATTTTTTCCTCTAAGCGTGCATATCCCAAACGCCCTTTTTTGTATGGATACGCGGGTTATGATGCTCTCGCACTATTTGTGGCACTCCTTTTCCGAAAAGCTTCATCTCTTTGCTCTAAAAACTTAGCCCAATCTTCTTCATCAATGAATAGCTCATATTTTTTTGGCCGTTCCGGTGCCTCTTCAAGAAAGTTTCCATCTTTATCCTTAAGATAGGTGTTTGTCAAAAAAGCTTTCCACCCTCTATATCTTTTTCCGGCCAAACTAAGTATGTAGCGTCTACGCTCATCTGGTATGTCAAAAGACCTCTGCAAAAAAACATACGCATAGAGTGTGTTAGTATAAGTAATTTAAACAAATTATCGTCAAGATAATAACAACAACCATATATGATACCTTAAGCTCGTCCCAAATCATGTTTTTTTTGTCGTCCAACTCTTTGCTTTTCAGATTCCATTTAGCTACGGAGACTGGAATATGCAAACGAACAAGTGTACCAATATAGCTTGTCAACTTTGCAGAATTAGGACCAATTGGTTGGTTATCAGAATTCCATTCCAAATGGTATATTAATCCTTGGTCTCTATGTCGAATGATTCCCTTCATAATGGTGATGCCTCGTGCACCTTCTTTTGATGATGTATCGGGTAGAGGATTTGTATCCGGAGCATCTCTATCTTGTAAGTTTTCTTGTGGGTTTTCTTGTAGGTTTTCTTGTGGGTTTTCTTGATTACTAGCCATTGAACCTGTATCAAACAAACTAAAGCACATTAGTACACTATTAATAAGTTAACAAATTATACAAGTCAAATGGAAGTCAAACCATGCATGTACAAGTAAATCTGGATCGAAATCGGTGAAATCAAAATAAGCGTCAAAAAAAGAAAGTTGGCGGTATTGAACGAAATTTACATGGCTATGGTAAAACGACCTCACGGACTCAAAAATGAAGTCGGTTTTCCAAAATTCAGACCCTAAGCCCGACTTTTGATTACGGGCAGAAGCAAAACCGATAAAAAAATAGTCCCGAAATGTAAAGATAAGTGCATGAGCAGCTCTGGAATCGTCAAAATAGTATAGTTACATGTAAAGAAGTCGACAAACGGAAACATGGTTCAAAAGTTATGTACAAAACGAATATGGTTCAAAATAGTATAGTTACATGTAAAGAAGTCGACAAACGGAAACATGGTTTAAAAGTCATTGTAACAATCAGAGTACAAATTGATAAAAACTATACAAATTGAATATATAACAATCGGTACAAATTGAATAAAGCACATTAGTCGGAATATGTATACTATTACCTTTCTCACTAACGTCTCTTTCTTTTCTTGGTAGGATTGTGTTCTACGCGTCTCTTAACAACGCGGACGGTTGGATTGATCCAAATACCCTCATTATGATCATTTCTAGTACAAGATTCATTCTTATTTTGATCGTTTCTTGTACAAGATTCAATGCCAACACCAATATCACCTTGATCTCCAATATTTGTTCAAAGTATCGTTCAGATCCTGCTTCAGTAACAGAAAGGTTGAGATGTTTAGCATACGGTCCAAGTATAATTGTGTTTTCTTATATCCCATAAATTTGACTATAGTAAAGGTTCACGTTTATCTAATCCTATTATTTACAGCAGCTAGGTTGGTAATGCTAGAGATGAAAGAACTCAGATTTGAACTTACCTATTGAGAGTGAGAAATAAACTCACTCAATGCCTCTGAAATACTGCAAGAAACCCTTCTGATTCTTACTCTCGAGCTTCAACATCGTGAAAATGAAGGAACAATCGAACAGAATCGGTGATAGATGGTGGTGGTGTGGTGCTGTTCGCGAAATAGGGTTCTAACACTGTTCGAGACGGAGGAGAGCGGCGGAGAGAACACAGAGACGGAGGAGAGCGGTGGAGAGAACACAGAGACGGAGGAGAGCGGCGGGGAGAACGAAATGACGGAGGAGAGCGGCGGGGAGAAGGGGAGAACGCAATATCGTGTGAAAACGAAAGTGAGAAACAGTATTGGGTGAGAAACGCGTGTTTTTGTATTTTAGAAATAAAGGCTACTAAAGCGCTTCTGAAAAGCGCTCTCATAGCCTGGTCTATACCAGCGCTTTTGACATAAAAGCGCACTCGTAGCCAGATATCATTACCCACCCTACCAGAGCGCTTTTCAAAAACGCTCTCATAACCCACCCTACCAGAGCGCTTTTCAAAAAAGCTCTCATAACCCCCTACTAGAGTGCTTTTTAAAAGCGCTCTCATAACCCCCTACCAGAGCACTTTTTTTGCATCATTTTCCCTTTGTTTTTTACTTTTGTTTTTAATGAACCCTACGAGAGCGCTTTTTCTAAAAGCGCTTTCGTAGCTGCGCTGCTAAAACTTAAATTTAGCGTAGTGGCCATTGTTGAGAAGCTGCAATGGCTAATAAGACTCTAATGGTATTCATCTTCACAATAGGGCTAAAGGTATCCATGTAATATATGCCTTCTGCTTGAGTAAATCCCTTTGCCTCTAGTCTAGATTTGTATCTCTCTATAGTACCATTAGAATGAAGTTTGAGTATAAACACCCATTTATATCCTATAACATGTTTATGAGATGGAAAAGGAACCATAGTCCAGGTGTTGTTCTTCACTAGAGCCGTTAACTCAACAATGATAATTGACTTCCAATTATCATTACAAACAACATTCTCATAACATGTGGGTTCAGTAATATTGGTTAGATTTAAAAGAAATTGGTTATGTGCAGAATAGATATTTTGATAGGAAATAAAAGAAGATAAGAGATACTTATATGTAGAAGATGGTTGAGATGCAGCGGAATTTGAATGATGGATTGCATTGCTCAACAGGTAACAATGGTAATCTTGAAGGTGTTTAGATGGTCTGATATTTCTGGTAGATTTTCTAAGAGGGATTGGAGGTGGAGAATTGACATAAACGTCATTGGATTGAATGGAAGTGTTATTGTTAGGTTTAGGTTGTGTTCTTTAAGTGACAGGTAAAGAGTCATACATTGGTGATTCATAAGAGTGAGTATCACCATTATTGGTAATTGTGAGGGTTAGGCGATATCTAAAGTAGTAGTATCAGTATTATCAATAGTAGGATTAACAGTTACTTGTCTGTCAAGAAAACTGTCATCATAGGAATTATGATTGTCATGTGCAAGAGATTGGTCACCATTTTGAGAAGAATTTTGATAAGGAAAAATATGGTCAAATAAGATCACATCCCTAGTGTTAGCTGGAGATTTCGATGAACAAAATAAAGTTGTTAGACTGTATGTTTCGAAGAGAAAATAAGAGAGAGTCATGCAAAGACATTTCTTAAAGTCCCTTCAAATAAGAGTTTTTTCTTTGCATTGAGTTGAAGCTTCTACTGGAAAGTCTTCGAGTTGTTTAAAGCGAGGATTGAAGATATTTGCAAAATATTTTGAAGGGTATACGCATTTTAAATAAGTTACGTGGATCACGTTTTGAAGGCTTCGAATGGGAATATTTGAATTTCGAAGTAATTCGTTTAGCCAAAAGGACACGTGGAAGCAACGTGGCATTTCGTTAGAAAAAGACCGTTAGGGTCGTATTAGTATAAATAGGAGTCTTTTTATGTTAAAAGGGTTGTTCATTTTATACAAAGTTACTCAAAATTGCTCAAGTATCAAGTGTGAGAGAAAGGGTTTGCTGAAAATGTACGTGTAACACCTTTGTCATTCTAATATTGTTTTCATTTTATTAGTGCAAGTCATTTACATACTTTTCGTCAAGTTATGTCTTTTATATTTACAGTCGAAATCCTTTAAGTCTTTCTTTAAATGTTGTTGTTACATATTCCATTGCCTTTACACCAATTGTGAATTCGAGTACCCTTTTTAGAATAGAGTCAAGAAGATGAATTTAATCACTAAGACAGAATCACTTAGGCACATGTCCTAGGATCAATCTAATCGATTGAGTTACCAAAAATATACATAAAAATTTAGAAGACTAGCGGTTGTTTACCAGAAACCACTAGAAACACCTAGATGCACATAACTCTCTAGATTTTAAATCAAACAAAATGTACCCTTTAACATCAATTTTAAAACCTGTGTATACATTTTCTTGTATGAATTAAGCACCAGCTCACAGTTACAAACATAAAACTAACTAATAACAAACCATAGGTATGACAGTTATTGCTTAGGAAGCAAGTAAGTAAATGCAAGCTAACTCATAACTGATTTTCTTCATCTTTTACATTCTTTGTTGATATATTAACTTTATTCATTGAAGTGTCTATTTCCTTTCACTTTCTTTAGTGACAAATAAACATAGTCTTAGCGACAGCTGCTTCCACGGTATAAAATCATATATTGGATAATTTATTTAAAAATGGAATATACCTAGGATTTCAATATTATGCGTATATAATCATTAAGATAACGTTTCCTCAAAAACTTCTTTAACCATCTTTTGCTCTACGATTACATAAACCACTTTTAGAAAGTTAAGAATCACATTAACTTTTTTGAAATTTCCTTAAAATAAGTCATGAATTCCTCACAGTCCCTTACTTTTTCCAGCATTATAATCTTAATAACCAATTCTTAGTTAGTCCAATCGTGATTGGCGCTGAACTTGGTAAAGAGAACTACGGCTCGATCCCTCGTAAATCCGATCAAGAATGGATTGGACTTACTTAATATCAGAACTGACTCCCGAACCGAATTAAACTAGTGGTAAAAAACCTTAAAAATAAGGGTTAATGAACTTTTTGATCCTTCTAAATATCTCAAACTTCGTTTTTAGTCCCTCTAAAATTTTCCTTCAAAGAATGGTCCTCCTAAAATTTTAAATTTAACTTTTGATTCTGCAATTTAGCGACGGTTTTTACAATTTAGCGACAGTTTTTAGCGACGAAATTATAGACTATTTTATCTACGATTTTGTCATGAGGGACAAAAGTTAAAATTTAAAATTTTAGGAGGACCATTCTTTGAAAAAAAAAAAATTTAGAGAGACTAAAAACGAAGATTGGAGATATTTAGAAAGACCAAAAAAATCCATTAACCATAAAAATAATCTTAATAAAAATAATTGAACAAATTGTAAAAAAAATGAATTAACACACTCATAAATATGTTTAATAATAATAACCTTGAAACTCTAAATAATTATAAAAAAGTTGATAAACTTCAAATTAATGGTATGCATTATCCAATTAAATACTTTTAGAAATATCATTATCTATATCTATATAAAAATAAGAAAGCTAGTTTTGGAATCTATAGCAATAGCTCTTTTGTCAAAAAAGCAAATAAAGCATGCTTTTTATTTTTTATTACTTTAGCAACAATGCAAGAAAGTCCATCATCGTCAAGAAAATTTGACGACTCTCATAAATGGATAATGGATCTATTAAGACAGATATACAATTTTTGACTTTATGTCATTTTCAATTTAAATATATTAATTGGTTTGATTAAAAAATATTTTATTGTGAAAAAAAATATTGTAACGACACAACATCAAAGAATCTTTTTTGATAACTTGAAAATACAGGAAATTGATTTCTACAAGTATAAGCATCATTCCTGTTTAAAAAAGAAAAATTAAGAATCATCAATCATGTGGGGCATTGAGTTTGATTGGATTATAAAATTGTTTGGATTAACTTATTCTACATTATCTATTTATTGACAAGAAAAAATTTCAATTCCAACAAATGAGTTTGATAATCCTTTTAAATTATAAGTTGATAAGTTTAAAATTCAAATTTTAAAAATTGTGTAGCTAAAAATGTTATGCTGCAAGAAACTTAATAATATATATGAGAAAATTGGTGATGCACTGACAGTGTAAAAAAGTTTTACACTGTCAACCAATCACGACCATGAATCAGGACAAGTCAGACTGTAATTTTAAAAAAACTTATATGATATGGCAAAACGATTTGTTTCTATTGGATGACAGTGTAAAACTTTTTTACACTGTCGGTGCACTACCTTTAACCTCAATATATATTTGGAAACATATAAATGAATCTACTTATAAAAATAATGCAGAAATTTAACTGAAATTAATATAATGGTATTGTATTATCATTTAATTTGAGCTGCATACTTCATAAATATAACCTCAGAGACAAATAATTTTGATATTGCGGATGTTGGACATTTTTTTAATGAGTTGTAAAAGAAAAATAAACTCTCTATTTTAAAATGAATATACTTATTTATAGGAGTCTTTAGAATTGCATGCATGACACATGTGACATGCCATATTCTAAAAAGTAACTTAACTAGTCTCAATACTTCTAATAAATTTATTTGTTTTACCAGAAAAAACTTAAATTATGGGGAGTACAACGGGTATTTAATTAACCCTTAATATATAAGAAGAGAAACAAGAAGTTAGAGAAAAACTAACTACCCTTAGAACATGACTTTACATTTGAGAATTCTTAGTGGATCAAACCTCCCATTCTCCCATTACATTTGAGAATTCTAACCTGATCGCTAAGATAGTGAGAGATATTTAGATCAACTGTGTGAGAATAGTATTACGGAGAATGTTTTTATATATACATAGATTTACAATTCATTACATGTTACAGTCAATATGAGACTTATATACAAATATAAATACATATTTTATAAACAAAGAAATACATATTCTATCACAACCCCACAATCAAAGCGGGAGGTTGAAGGACGCTTAGATTGGTCCAAAAATCATCAAAGGAACTTTAGGGAGCCCTTTGGTGAAGATATCGACAATTTGGTTCTGGGAAGGAACATGAAGAACGCGGGCTTGACCACGAGCGTTAATGTTGGATTGAATTGTCGGATTGGTAGATAACACTAACATTGTCCTAATACACAAGAGTAGCCTGTGAAATAGGAAAATGAAACTCCAAGAGAAGGTTGCAGAGCCATCATGATTCTGAAACTGCATTAGCAACGCCCCGGTACTCAACCTCTGCACTGGAACAGGAAAGTGTGGGTTGCCACTTGGATAACCATGAAATTAGATTGTCATCTAAAAAACACAATAACATCGATGAGTTTTAGGACATCCGCCCCAATCAGCATCTGTTTAGGAAATTAGCTTCTCAATCGGAGAAGGATAGAGATGCAAACCATATTGTAAAGTTCTCCAAACATAACACAGGATGCGTTGCAGTGCAAGCATATGCTCAGTGCAGAAAGCATGCATGTGAAGACACACCTGCTGAAAAATATAGAAGATGTCAAGACGGGGAAATGTGAGATACTACAAAGCACCGACAAGACTCTGATATACTGTAAGATCGTCATATGGAGTGTCGCCAGAGGTACTGAGCTTTTGCTTTGTGTCAACTGGAGTAGTGGAGGGTTTGCATGAGGACATGCCTGCTCGAGCAATAATATCGTTGGTGCAGATACTCTGACTAAGAAATAATCCTTCTGCATATTTGGTCACTGTAATACCCAAAAAATAGCTCAGCGGTCCCAAATCCTTCATAGAAAACTCGGAGGCAAGGAGTGTCATGATAGATTTGCGTAGGTCATGAGAGGAGGTGATGAGAATGATGTCATAATCATAAAGTAAGATGTAATCTGTGTTGGAGCCACAACGGTATAAGAAGAGTGAGTGATCAGAGGTGTTGTGCTGAAATCCACAAGCGGCGACAGAGTCATCAAAGCGCTGCTACCAGGCACGAGGCATTTGCTTAAGACCATAAAATAATTTTCGCAAGAGACACACATAATATGGGTGATGAGGATCATGAAAACCCAGTGGTTGATGCATATAAACTATCTCATGAAGATCACCATGTAGAAATACATTGTGGACATCTAGATGATGTATAGACCATGACTTAGACAGAGCAATGGTAAGAACAGTGTGAATAGTTGTTGGTTTGACCACAATACTGAATGTCTTATCACAATCTACACCTGCAATTTGTGACATGCCATTACCTAGAAGACGAGCTTTGTAACGCTCAAAACAACCATTAGATATCTTTTTATGACGCAAAATCCACATACATCAAATAATATTACCATCACAAGGTCGTGGAACCAGATCCCACGTACTACTCTTAATAAGAGCATTAAATTCAGACTGCATTGAGGATTTCCAATTTGGATCAGATATAGCTAGTTTAAGATTTTTGGGAAAAGGTGAGATTATCGGATCATCAATGGTAACAGAAAGATTAAAGAGTTTTTTGAATTTGTAGATACCCAGTATGCTACGGGTGGCCATAGTAGGTGATGCAAGATGGGCTAGTGGTGTACGTGGCGGGGAGGTATCACTACTACAAAATATACCTACGATGAAGATATATTACCACGACCATTTATTCGCCGTAGTAATATCTTATTTTTTATTTTATGAAGAAACATTTCATCATGGTTTTTAAATCTAACTGTAGTCATAGAAATTGGGTGACAAGCTTCGGATCCCAGCATCAACATTTTTCCATTTTTTCAATAAAAATAAGCGCGCGACCTTTAACATTTTTTGTTATGTAAAAATTAAAAGTATAACAACCACTGTTTTTTCATTCAACTGTGGTTATATGTTCCATATTTCATTACGGTTGTTTCTTTCAACTGTGGTGAAATTCTTTTCACTTAATAAAAACATAACATGCAATTTATTTCGTTCATAACACACAAGGATGCTCTAGCGAATAGGATGACGATGATATCGAAATCTTCACCATCTTCATTCATTTATGGAAACGAATTTATGGAGATAAAATTATGTGTTTGTTGTTCATTTCATGCTCTCTCTCTCTCTCTCTCTCTCTCTCTCTCGTTGTGGTAATGGTACTGCTTATTCTTCATCCCTCTCTTTTTCCACAAGTTGTTTTTACATAATATCTTATCTTTTAATTGGAATTTAATGTTATGTATCGAACTTTTTTTGTGTTATATACAAAATTGGATCCATGCAAAACTATTGAACTTCAAAAGCAATGGGTATGTAACAAAATCTAGATTTGTTGTTCTCCAAGAATAACAGCGCTGATGATGAATCAGATTTGTCAAAATTTGGATTTGTTGTTCTTCAAGAATAAGAAACATTGTAATTTAATATTTTGTGTAAACAATGTAATTTGTATTTTTTTTTAAATTCTTTTTCCCTCGATTTTTTACATAAACCAAGAGGTATGTAGCGCTATTTTAAAAAATATAAAAATGATGTTGTTGAGGATCGAACCAATGACCATTTCAACTATCCCCTAGGTTATTAATAAACTGAGGGATAAAGTGACAAGTTTTTATAACGCCATTCATTATCTCACTTGCGTTGTCTAGATAAAATCCCCTTTGCACCCGATATAAAATGTGTTTTTTGTAGTAGTAGTAGTGGTGGTGTAAGCATCACATTTGGAGTATTCGGCATGAATTTTTTCCTAATCTTAGCATATTACATCATAAAAACATGTCATCTTATAATCAATTTACTTTATGTTTTGATTTTGTAGAAAGTTTGATACATTATCTCAGAGATTGCAATGCAACTACCAAGATATGGAGAGCTTTGAGATTTACTAATACTCAGTAACAATAAACATCATGCTCATAGTTGGATTATGGAGAATAGTATATGCCAACATGCTACTTTTTTTCCTACGAGAGTTATGGTTGAGTAGGAGGACTAGAAACCTTGTATGCATTGAGAATGAGGTAATCGCATTGAACCAGGTTGTTATTAACATTAAAAACCTCTAGGTAGATATGATTAAGGTCTTCACAAACAACTCAATGGAGAATGATTTGGTGAGCTAAGTGGCATGTCATGATTCTATGGATGAAGTGATTGTCCTGAATGTTGATGGTAGGGAGAAAAGCGTGCAAAATCGGGAGGCTTGATCAGGGAGAGGAATGGTGCTTGGATAAAAGTGTTTGCTAATTTAAGGATTTCCAAAGACTATCGAACTCATAAATTATTTATCTACTCAGATTCTAAAACTGTTGTCGACATGGTTCACAAACTAATTGATTCATTTTAGTGTTTGTTAAAGGTGACTTCCACCTTGCATATTCACACAGAGAGAAAAGCTTAAAGGTGAGCATAAGTGAACATGGGAGAAAAGGAGAAAATTGAGCTTAATGAGATAATACATGTGTGCAGGTTTTATACTACCTATATACACACCAAGCTACCTAAAACTGTTTTAGTAATGGTTAGCCACATACTAACAAACTTCTAACAAAAATTGTTAGTATACATACACACATATGAAAAGGAGCCACAATAATAGTCTAAAGTACCAAGCCTAGCTATACCTCTAACACCCCCTCAAACTGAATAGGACTTTGCTGGGCAGAGTACCTTGAGTTTGCTTCGTAACTACTTGAAAGAAGATGTACCAAGAGGTTTGGTTAACGTGTCGGAAATCTGTACAGCAGCTGGAACATGTTGATGTGCATATGCTTGGCAACAACTATTTCTCTAATAAAGTGAATATCCAGCTCTATGTGTTTTGTTCGGGCATGTAATACAGGATTGTGAAAGAGGAGAACCGAACTAAGGTTATCATAGAGCAAGACTGGTGTGTGAAAGGGAACTTATAGTTCATCTAGCAGGGATTTTAACCATATCAATTTAGATGTTGTATGAGCCAACGCTCTATATTCATCTTCTGTGCTAGAACGGGCAACTAAGGACTACTTTTTGGAACTCCAGGCAGCCAAATTAGGGCCAAAGAATATACATGATCCTGAAGTCGATCTTCTGTCATCAGGATCACTTGCCCAGTCATAATCACTGTATGCTCGAAGGGAGAACTTGGAACCTGAAACAGAGGGAGACATCAATAGACCACAAGAAGCAGTTCCACTTAAGTATCTCAAAATTCTTCTAACTGCTGACCAATGTGTCCAGAGGGATTTCCATAAACTGGTAGGCTTTGTTGACACTAAATAAAATGTGTGGCCTTCTCAAGGTAACAATGAAGAGCACCGACTATGGACATGTACAGTTAAGGATCTGCAAAGTAATTAGTCCCATGCCTGCTCAGCTTACATGTACTCAACATTGGAGTAGGGACACCATTAGCATTATCTGTAACACCCTTCTAAACCCCGCGGAAATTTAAATAAATATATCAGAGTAAAAACATAAACACAAGGGTGCCACAATTATTTAAAACAAATAAACCAACCATGGTCAAAGTCATGCTTCTTTAGGAAAGGATTCACCAAAATATAATCATGTTTATCACAGCGGAATAAGAAACATCGTCAATACAACCAAATGGAAAAAACAATTCATCACCAAATAAAATAGGGTAATCTCATAAAACTCTAAAACTATCGTTCCCCAGTGTTACAAGATCAGAGCATGACCAACACGACCCAACATAAACGGACAAACTCTACGAATCATCTTCACCGAGCACTAATGCCGCTACTCCTCAATCTGAAAATGATAACATGTAAGGGTGAGTCTCATTCGCAGTTAGTAAATATTATGCAATTCATAAGCAACAAGCATCATAATATACCGTTCACCCAATTATACATATTCAGATTCACATCTATTATTCATCAATTCACACAATAATAGACTACAACACATAACACAGAAATTCATACAATCATGTTATGACAAAATGCATATGACACAACTAACATTATGCATGTGGTACCAATAAACCGTGGAATCAATCCACCTAACTGATCTACGCCTCATCGAGATACGGCCCACCGGCACAATTTCCGCACAATGGGAAATATGTCCACCAACGATCCAAACATCACTGGGATCCATCACTGAATGCATATGAATGAATGTACACATATACCATACTTAAAAACATCACCGATTCGATGCACCGCATCGTCTCATCATAACTCACAATTTTCATCACCGAATAAGTATGTACACGCTGCACAATCATTCAATTATTCACATATATTTACATCAAATATATCATTCAATCATCACCGTCATATTATCACAACAATCATGATAATAGTCACAATAAATCTATCACCGCATCAACACATTGTCACATTCAAGAATATATGCACACAATGTTACATTCAATCATACATGTCCACATATAACTTATAATCATCACATTAATAATAATAACGATTCATTCACCATCACACTAAAACATTGTCATGTTTACACAATTCCACATACGCACAATGTATATCACCGAAGCAATTAAATAATCTATTTAAAAATCATTCGGGCCACCGCCCATCTCACCAATTCATCATATAAAATATTTAATTTGCTTCACAACACCCAAAACGGCACTAAGAAAGGATTCACGGATCAAAAGATACGCTATTTTAAAGTTTTAGAAAAATTCCCGCACAGCAAGGTTCGCTTAGCGATGCAAGGCAGAAGCGGATTCCTTCAGACCTCCGCTCAGCGGACCTCTAGCGACGTTAGACAGAAGCTAACCAGGTTGGGTCCTCCGCTCAGCGGACCCCCCTCCGCTTAGCGGACCCCGCTCAACGGACCCCACTCTGCTCAGCGGACGTGCGATTTCACACCCATTTCACCCAAAAAAGATTCCAGGCATCATATACAGGTACACAAACATCGAATTCATCATCATACATCATCATACCAATAACACATTATAACCATCAATCATACAATTTCATCAATTCAATCCAAATCATAACACCCTAACCTAACAATCCCAATATCTAATTGAATCAAACCATACATCAATCTACCTATTACCTAAGACCACATAAGAGATACTAAAAGGAAGAGTCCCCCTTACCTCGATTCACGGTTGGATTCTATTTCTCTTCACGTTCTCTCTACGTATTCCTCCATGTTCTCCGTGCCCTAGCTCTCTCCCTTTGCCTCTTCTCAAAACTTTGATCGTACAGAATAAATCCCTCTTTTCTCTTTTTACCCATAGGACCCTGTTATACCCCAAAATTTGCCCGCATTATTTTTCAAGAAAACTCCAATCTGAAAATTAAAAGTCTCATATAATCATGGATTTATATTTCAACAAATATCCTGACATATGAAATACTTAGTTTTTAGAATTTTTCTTATACAGTAATTTGGCTTGCAGTTGAATTTATTCTTACGCAAACGCCAAATACTGTTTATTACTTCACACATGCTATTTATTTATTTACAGATAAATAGTACTGACACAATTGGTACAGAGTTAAATCTTTTTGCAGGCGCAGAATCAGGAAACTCAGACTGTACTGGTAACAAGTAGATTATTATTATCTTTTGTTTCCCACTAATTTTGGTACTATATTCCATTATTTTCAAAAATCTTTTCAAATCTCTTTTTCAAAAATCAAATCCTAACTTTATTCTCTACATCTCTCTTTTTCCCAACGCTATCATACACTTTCTTTCAAATCTTATTTCCCCTCAAATTTTCCTTTTGTACGGAATCACATCATTCCCCAACGTCTCTATCCTTCTTTCCACTCTATAAATACCTCTCATTTTCTTTCATAAAATCTCACATCAAATTCTAATTCATCTCTCAAATTTCTACTTCATAATCCATCCTTTCTTCTTCCCCGACAAAATGGCAAAGCGGTGGGAAACGTGTTTTCTTATGGTCATCACCATTGCTACGGTGATCATGTCTTTCTTCTGTCTACATAGCCCGGAAACACTGTGGACCTGGGATGCTTATGCTCCCAATCATCTACATGTTACTATTTGTAGCATGGGTTATCAATCGTCATTCTTAAAATTTGCCGTATTTCTTATTTCTTAAATGTACCGTTTATTCGTCGTACTGTTCAATATAGTATGTAATATTTGTACTGTCAGTATTAAATGTTGTACTATTTGTCATAATATTGCTTAATTACTCAGATAATATTTTATGTGTTTTCTGCCAGTCAAATATTCATTTTTCTGTGCATTAAATGATTTTCAGGGTTATTATCGGTAATTTTGCCCGCGTACAGTAAATATTAGTTATTTATTATGTCTGTGTTTTTTTAACAAGTCATGTAAATAAACTTTCATTTTTTCACATAAAACAAAAACAACAAAAAAGAAAATTAACTTTGACTGTTGATTTTTCACTCTAACTGCTACGTCAATACCTGAACAGTCAGTCGACAGCCAAACTGCTGGCAGTACAATTCTCAGTGTTTTGTACCATCGATCAAATCAATCTTTCACAATTCAAAATTCCAAGATTTTTGTTCTAGAAGTCTTCTGAATATCACGCGATTAGCAGAGACTCAACACTGCACAAAAATCAGGTACGCTTAACTGTCTCCTACATAAACAGTCCCTGACTAGGGTTTTCTTGTTTTTACAGGAGAAACAAGTTTTTGAGAGCTCAAATGGATTTCATACACATCCATATATCTCAAAGTACCATCATACAAATTTTCAAACTTCAATTCGCTCAGACGCACCGTCAGCAGCTCAAACAGTCAACAAACGACCCGTTTGACCAAAAAAGTCAACAGACAGTCAAAAATGAAATTTTTTGTCAAAGTCCATATTTTGTCAAAGGATTCATCATTTGATCATTGGATGATCATAATTCATCAAGGAAAGATCAAAAATCAACAAAACCCTAAGATTCAAAATTAGGGTTTTTGCCTGAAAAGTCAACTCAACTTTGACTGATCATAACTCTCTCATCCTTCATCCAAAAAATTCAAACCAAAGCTCATTTTGAAGGAAATTCAATTATCTTTCAAATGCCATTGATCCCATGGTCATTGGATTCACCATTTGAAAAATATGATCAAAGACATTACAGGTCATTTTCAAAGTCAACAAAAAGACACTTTTTTCAAAAGGACACACAAAGAGCATCAAAAATCATTTTGACATGAGACCAAAGGCATTGGTTAGAGGACTCTTTGAGGTTTCCAAAAAGTGCAAGATCTCCTTCATATGACAAAAATTGAAGGATTTACACCTTGTTGAAGTTGGCTAAATTTTGGAAAATGCATAAAACCAACATTGCTCAAAAATGCATTTTTTCCAAATGGGGCCAAGTTTTCATGGTTCAAACATCATTTCCATGATATTATGGGCCTCCCACGACCAAGACTAAGCCCACACCATTTTTATTTCATTTTTTGCATAATTTTATCTTATTTTAAGATTAAATTAAAAAGAAAAATGAAAGGATAATGGATGGCTTAAATCTTAAGCATGACTCACCCAAGGAATCTTCATTTTTCTGCAGAGAATTGAAGAGCAAGGCAAGAGCATTGAAGACAAGAAGACTTGGTCAATAATTCAAAGCTTTTTAATATAAAAAATTCAAGAATTCCACAAAGGCAACTAGATGCTTCTTAGCTTCAATTCTAAGCACTCAATGCTTATATATAGGCTAGCATACTTCAGTAATGAAAAGAACAAGTTCAGAAACAAAAGCCTTGCTGATAACACACTTGTAATCACTTGAATTTTTTCAAAGAAATTCAAAATTCGAATTTTAATTTCTATCTTGTTTCAGTTCAAATTAAACACTCAAATACAATCCTCAAGTATCATTGAACGTATTCCAATCAATTGCAAGCCTTGAAGCTCACTAAATCGAGCTATACAGGTCATAATTTGTTCAAATCTAAATCAACTCGTATCTGGTCATTCATGCATGTTTAACAAGATGTAGACATGTATTTGTGTTTGGTTTGAGGTCCTAATCATTTCTGGAAACTTAATTGAAGTTTGGACGCCTATACGTAGGATAACCATTTTAAGGTTCGAACCTTTAAATTTGGGGTTTTACTATCCATGCAAAATTATGAACTCTAAATGGTACCATTAGAATCGCATGAACAATACGAACTGAACCATGGTATCGCGCCAGATTTATATTAGTGTTTGCTAGTATTCGCTATTTTCAACAGGTGTAAAAGGTTGGAGTTTTTACACCACCTGCAAATGAAAGGTGTAAAAGCCCATCCTGAGGAAGAAGACGATGCGTGGCGTCCTCTGATTGGCTGGAGGGCGCGCGCGTGTTTTTTGAATTAATCTTGGATTCTGTGTTTTGCAGGTACATCACGTGGTATGGTCCCTCATGCTGGTGACCATCAGATCCACTAGCCAGCTCATCCAGCGTACCAGACACGCTAGCCCATGATATAGACTCTCAATCCAACCACACCTGATCAGTATCCTTTTATTTTCTATTTTATTTTAATTTTCTTTGTCAAATTAATTAAAAATAGTTTCAAAAATCCAAAAAATGCATAAAAAATATTTTTAGACTTCTAAAATAATATATTATTTTCTGAAATAAAAATATTTTATTTTTCTTCAAAATTTCAATATTTGCATAATTAATTAGTATATATTTATATATTTGCTTTTTAATTATTCTAACCAATCAAAAAATCATAAAAAAAATTGTTCTTTATATAAAATATTGTTTATATATTATAAACTAATTTTGTACATATTTTGAATAATTTTCTCTCTAAGTTTTAATTATTTGTATAATTATTTGCATAATTATGTTTTAATTAACTTAATCAATTTCTAATCAATTTCAAAAATTCCAAAAAATTAGTTTTTGTTTTAACATTAATTGACAAATATTTTGCACATATTTTGAACTTAATTTCTAGGTTTAAATCTATTTTCATCTTTTTTTTTCATTTTATTTTAATTAATCATGCATTAATCATAATTAAAATAAATCATAAAAAATCCAAAAACATGCCTTTTATTTTTCTTGCAATTTAAATTCCTAGATAAATGTATAGGATGTCAAATTCATGTAAATAGGCTAGTTTACATTTCCTGCACAATCGATGTAATAGCGTAGATTTACTTTCCGCACTTTACATTTCCGCATTTTAATTTCCAGCAAATATAAACTGCGTGTATGTCAAAGATAAAATTGAACCGTTAGATCACTAACTTCAAAGATAAAATATCTGAATCCAATCACAATCACACTTGCACCTCTTAAGGTAATCCCTTCTCATTCTTTTCAAAATCAAAGTCAAAATTCTACTGTTTTGAGTACAAAATCGAACCTTTTGTTTGTATCCGGTGAAAGGATAGATTTTTAAAGGAAATAAGGATAAAGACCTTACAACTCAGGGTAGACCTCCTAGTTTGCTTGCTCAAATCAAAACAAACAAAATTCTCATACACTGTTGTTTTTCAAAACAAAACTTTCCAAAAAGACAATATTTTGTATACATCCAAACACGGATCATTACAAAATTAACGTTCTTTTCAAAACATCTTTCGAAAGATAAACAAGCATTTTGTATACATCCGCACAAGGATCATTACAAAATTCAATTTACAAAGGTATTTGAAACCACATATGAGCATTCTAAAGCAATTGAAAAGTAATCGAAAAACAAGTGAGCTAAGCAAACTTAAGAGCCCATGGATAACCATGGATACAAAGGGTGCTAACACCTTCCCTTTGTATAACCTACCCCCTTACCCAGAATTTCTTAAAGGTCTTTTTTCTGTTTCTTTTATAAACCTTTCCTTAATTGGATAAAATAAAAGGTCGGTGGCGACTCTGTGAATTTTCAAAAATGCGAAAGCATTAAGCGATAAAAAAGAGTCAGTTCACGTATCTCTACAGATCAGAGGTATGGACCGGGATAAAAAACGGAGGTCCACAGACCCCTAATATGGTCTTCCCATATTACCCTCACTTACTCTTCACAAATGACCACTTTTACCCTTAATATCCCTAACACTGATATTATTTTATTTTACTAATTAAAATAATTCCGCTTATTATTCTAATTATTCTAAAATACACCAAAATTCATCAATACACCTAAGCATCACGCAAATCACCATGACATCACATGAATCATCATAATCTCAAACATCACAGATCATCACAAACCATAATAAGGACTCAACATATCATCACATTTTCAATACTTCACAATGACTCATAGATTCACGCTAAAATAATTGAATAAATAATTAGTCTACAATTTGGGGTGTTACATTATCCATCTTGGCTCTGGAGAGAAGGTCTTTTATGTATTTGGTCAGAGTAAGTAACAAGGTGCCATTGGGTTAAAACTTGATTTCAATACCCAGAAAATAGTTTGGTCTGCCTAGCTTCTTTAAGACAAACTTGTGATGCAGTTTATTGAAAAGGTCATGAATGAGGGTAGAACTAGAACCAATGATAAGAATATCATCTACATAAACTAAAGCATATATGGATATAGCTTGTTTAGAGTACACAAAAAGATAAGCATCACACCTAGAGGCACTGAATCCAAATTGTAGAAGGGCTTAAGTTAACTTTTCATACCAGGCCCTAGGGGCTTGCTTGAGCCTATAGATATATTTATTGAGTTTGCATACAAGTGTTTTATCAGCACTAACAAAGCCAGGAGGTTGAGTCATATAGACTTCCTCTTGAAGAATACCATTCAAAAAATATTATTGACATCAACTTGCTGGATGTCCCATTGATATGTCAGAGCAAGAGTTAAAATAACTCGGATGGTTGTTGGCTTAACAACAGGTGAAAATGTTTATGTAAAATCAAATCCATGCTCTTGATGATAGCAATTGGCAACAAGCCTGACTTTATGTTTACTGATAGTGCCATCAACATTTTGCTTAACCTTAAAAACCCATATGCACCCTAAAACTTTTCTATTAGAAGGAATATGAGTTAAGGTCCAGGTTTTATTAGCTTGCAAGGCATTGAACTCAGTCTGCATAGCTTGTTCCTAATCAAGTTTAGTCAAGGCTTGCTTGGCACTAGTAGGTTCGCAATCCGTGTGAGCAACAAAGGCTTTAGGTTTTGATTTTCCAGTTTTTGCTCTAATGACCATGGGAAGATCATTGACTAAGAGAGGGGCAGGAGATTTGGGAGAAGTAATAGAAAGGGAGTTGGAGGAACTGGACACAAGAATAGGAGAAAAGATTGTCAATTCATTGGAGCAAAGAGTAAGATTAATATTGTCTGCGACCCTTGGTTCTAAAGGAGATAAAAATTGCAGTTCATTATTGTTATTACCGTCAGGGTTGTGAACTGTATTAGTGACTTGAGATGCTCCATTACCCTAAGGATTAATGGATGGATCAGACCCTATACTATAATAGGAAGTGTGAGCCCTTGTACTACGGTCAATGGGACTATTGACAGGTGGGGACACTGTAGGTGGAGATGAAGAGAGATGTTCATTGGGTAAAGATGGAGAATAAATATTTATGGTTGGGAGAGAAGTGTCAGCTATACCATTGGTAGACTGGACACTATGATGAAATGTGTGAGGACTGAGTTGGACCTGAGGCACAGTTTTAGACACATGGGTTAGGGACTGCGTAAGAACCTGTGGAGTTTGTACACTAGTCTGGACAGCTGCTATAGGTGCAGATAAAGTAACATTGGGACAGGGTAAAGCACTTTGACCAAAATTATTTTCAACTCTCACATCTGTAGGAAACAATTGGGAAAAAGGGAATTTGTGCTCATCAAATGTAACATCCTTAGACACATATACTTTGCCCTCTCTACTAAGGAATTTGAAGCCTTTATGTTGGGTGGACACTCCTAAATAAATGCATTCTTGGCTTTTAAGTTGTAGTTTGTGTTTATTATAGGGTCTCATTAGAGGAAAGCATGAGCAACCAAATACTTTTAAGGTGTTATAGTCTGACTGTTTTCCATAGAGAGAATGAAAAGGTGAGTTATATTTGGGCAAAGTGGGAGTGGGAAATTTATTAATTAAATATGTGGCAGTGGAGAAACTATGGTCCCAGTAAGTTAGTGGGATAAATGAGTGAGCCAAGAGAGTAAGTCCCATTTCAACTACATGTTTGTGTTTCCTCTTAACAATCCCATTCTGATGAGAGGTATGGGGACGGGTGAGCCTATGAGTTATGCATAGTTCTGCCAAAAATTTAGTGAAAGGTCTAAATTCTCCACCAAAGTCATATTGAAAAGATTGTGACTTTAAATTGTGTGGTGAATAAACATATGGAATAATTTGAATGCTTGTAAAGCTTCAGACTTCTGTTTAAGAAAATACATCCAGGTATACTTGATATGGCCATCCACGAAAGCAATATAATATCTATAGCCTGAGCTCAAAGGAAAGGGGGAAGGACCCCACAAGTCAGTATACACAACATCAAAAGGGGTTGGTATAGAAAACTTTATTCAATGGTGCATGAATTCTATGTGCTTTAACAAGATTACAAGCAGTACAACGGAAAGAACTGTGTTTATTAATAGTAGAAATGTTACATAGTTTGAGTATTTGAGCAATAGAAATAAAATTTGCATGACCTAAACAATTGTGCCATAGTACACTAGTATCACAACTCTGTGTCCTATTAGAGTTGAAAGGAAAAGCAGAACTAGAATTAGAAGCAACATAACTTTGAATACTAGAGGGAGTACTCAAGTCTTTATTCAAAGAGTGTGAGCTTGACTACTTCAATTAAGGCAACAACTAAGGAAAACAATAGAGACCATTTGCATCAAGTATGCCTTCAACTAGGACTGGTTTAGAAGCTTGGGATTTGATATAACATTTATCAGGTAGGAACTCAAAGTAACATTATTATCATTAGAAAAATCTGAAACAGATAAGAGATTTCTAGTGATAAGAGGTACATGTAAGATATTGGTAAGAACTAAGTTATGATTAGGAAATCTTTTAGAGTAAAATTATGATGATCCTACTGATTGTATCTCTAAGGTTTGCCCATTCCCTACAAAGACATTATTAGACCCTAAGTAAGACTTCTTACTGTGCAAATAAATTCAAGAGGGGTTAAGTGGTGTGAGGAACTTGAGTCGGCGAACCAAGCTTGAGACTCTAACTTCGATGGCAATGAATATTCTTGAGTAAAAGCAGATGGTCAATTTGTGGTAGCTATCATGGCTACAGTTTGAGAGCTTTGAGAGGAACCTTTAGTGAGTTCTTGCTCTGAGTTGGTTGCTTGATTGGACTGAGCATTGACCGCAGTTGGAGGCATAAAGTTTTCATCGAATCTATTACAACAAGACATAACTTAATGACCATACTTTCCACACAACTGACGGGTAGGGTAATTTCCGGAGGAACTAGTGACTTTGCCACGCCCCCGACCACGAGTATACCTATTTCTAAGACCCCGATTACCTGAGTATGCTCCTCTGGAGTTACCAGCTTCTTGGTTTGTGTGTGGAATGTTCACATCAACAGTGGAGGTATCCAATTATTGGCAAAATTTATCTAACCGTGCCTCTTGAACATAAAGGAGAGCTTTAACTTCACACATAGTAGGTGCAACAGGGCAGCCATACATTTGCATAACGAAAGGACTGTATTCCTCAGGAAGTCCATTCAATATTGAATTAATTTGATCTTGTTCAGTAATTAGGTCACCCGCATCTAACAGTGAATTGGCTATGACTTTGATTCTCAAGACGTATTCAATGATAGATTTGTTCCCTTTCTTGGTGGACTTGAGTTCCACTCCCAATTGACGAACCCTAGCCTTCATTTGAGCATTGAAGTATTGATGGATCTTATCCCAGACTTCAAAGGCGTGTTTGCAAGCTAGAACCCTAGGTAGCACCGATTCAGATATAGTAGATAACAACCAGATGAAAACTGCTCGATCTTGAACGAGCCAAGATTCATATTCATCAGAGATCGTACCTGTGATTCGGTCTTGATCCGATTGAAATTTCAGAGAAATTTGCGGATTCACCAACATCTTGTGCATCTTTTGAGTGAAAATCAATCCTTCAACATGTTGATTCCATAACAAATAGGTGTTTTCTTGAAGCTTGATCGAGAGTTTTGGACCAAAGGAGTTGTTGGATTGGGACGATGCAATTGTTGAAGCGAAATCTTGCGATTGAACTAGTTCTTTGACCACAGAGGCTTGATTTTCAGTGGACTCCATTGATGACAATTGCACATAGAAGAAGATGATGAACGTTAGACGGAGACGTTAAGGAAGCACGCTGGATCAGGAAGCAAATGATACCATGTTAAAGGGGAATTCCACCTTGCATCTTGAGAGAAAGATAGAGAGGGAAGCTCAAAGGTGGACATGTGAGAAAAGGATAACCAAACTAGCTAAAACCATTTTAGTAACGGTTAACCACATCCTAACAAACTTCTAACAGAAACTATTAGTATACATACACATGTGAAAAGGAGTCACAATAATAGTCTAAAGTACCAAGCCTAGCTATACCTCTAACAATGTTATGCTCCTTTGATTGTGATGTTCAGAATATGGTCAAATTAGATTGACATGTCGCAGTCAATCATATGTTCTCCGATAGTAACATGTGTACATAGATATATATAATATAAGAAAATTAATGGTTATGGAAATAACATTTTAACCCCTGTTTATAATTTTGACACATTCTGATTTTGGAGATAATTTATGTCAATTTCATAATTTTTCCAACCAAATGACATATTTTTTTTGCTATTCGCACCGGTTTCGACCCACCACAGGTGGGCCACTAATCCGGCTCGTGCGTAGAGGCATGCGCACTGGCCAAGCAAGATTGTTCCGCCTGAGAATCGAACTCGGTATTCCCCGAGTACGTCCTTGGACGGGACTCCTTGCCAATGGAGCTCATCTGCTTGGTTAATGTTTTTTAAACTATATAATATATTTTTTAAATAAATTTTTAATAATATAGATGATGTAGGAAATCAAATATATAAAAAAATGTGATAGTTGATAAGTATATATTTAATTTATATTTGGCTTAATTACAGTTTTAATCCTCCTATTATGCCCAACTCATGAAATCAGTCCCCCTATTTTATTTTTAAACAGTTTTGATTCCTCATCTTCAATTTTAATTAAAAAAATGCTGAGGTGTAAAAAACAAGTATACATGTCATTTTTTTTTGGATGATATGACTTGATTTTTGAGTATCCACGTTTATACAAATTGTTTTTTATTATCCTCGTCATCTTGTATATAAATTATTAGTTAATATTTTTTTTAAATTTTTTGTAGAAATTCATATTCATATAAAGAAATTATTTGATAAATTTTAAAATTGAAATTAATTGGGCTTCCTCTCTATAGCCCATAAGTCCTTAACTTCCATTGTTGTGAGTAATAAATAATATTAATTAGGTTTTTGTTAAAAAAAAATATTAATTAGTAATTTACATACAAGATGATGTGGATAATAAAAATAATTTGTATAGAGGTGAATAATCAAAATCAAAAGTCAAGTCACATCATTAAAAAAAAAAAATGCCATGTATATATTTATATGAGTCATGCTAACATGTGCCTTAAGGGCACATGTTAAAGATACTATAATTAGAAAAAACTAAATGTAATTAAATACAATAAAGTCATATTTAAAGTTCCGATACATTGAATGCACTTGTTTTAAGAAATTTTTTCTATAAATATTTAATTATCTTGTGCTCTTGGGGCACATGTTAGCTTTTCCCTATTTATATTACACCTCAGCAATTTATATATTTATATTACACCTCAACAATTTTTTAATTAAAATTGAGGATGAGGAGCCAAAAGTGTTTAAAAATAAAATAGGGGGACTGATTTCGTGAGTTGATCATAATAGAGGGAATAAACTGTAATTTAGCCTTTATATTTAAAAAATATCATAGTAATTTTAAAGGTATATAATTGATTTTTAAGTGTTTGATTATTTTTTAAAATAGATTTGACTAGATTTCCATAACAATTTAAAATTAAAATTTATATACGGGAACAAGTTTACTACTTATTCAAATATTTTTATAAATATTGTCAAACCAAAAGTATTATTTATATACTAAAAAATTATATTGTTGATTAAATTTTTTTTATACGTAAATAAGTTATAGACACGGGTTTATTATAACGGGAACATGAAATTATTGATCAAAATATTGAATAATAATGGGAACAAGTTTACTATTGATTCAAATATTTTTTATTAAAAATTGGTATACCGGAAAAAATCTATTATTGATCTAACTTTTTTTATACAAAAATTTATATTGATCGAAATATTTATGTAAATGATGCCTAAACAAAAATAATATTTGCATACGAGAAAAAATTTATCATTGATCTATATATTTTTATATAAAAGTAGTATTTTTGATCCAAATATTTTTGATTAAAAAATGGTATACGGGAAAAATAATCTATTATTATTGATCTAAATATTTTTATATACGAAAATTTACTATTGATCCATATATTTTTGTAAATGATACCTAAACAAAAATAATATTTGTATACGAGAAAAAATCTATTATTGATCTATATATTTTTATATAAAAATAGTATTTATGATCCAAATATTTTTGATTCAAAAATGGCATACGGGAAAAAATCTATTATTGATCTAAATATTTTTATATACGAAAATTCACTATTGCTCCAAATATTTTTGTAAATGATACCTAAAAAAAGTAATATTTGTATACGAAAAAACAATTATTATTGATTTAAATATTTTTATATACGAAAAACAGTATTAATGATAAATATTTTTTATCCAAAAATAATATATGAGAAAAAATTATTATTGATCTAAATATTTTTATATACGAAAATATTTATTTTTTATCTAAATATTTTATTTTAATCTTCTATTTAAAATAAATATATTATATAAATATATGCGCGTAACTTACCATAACTCGTGCGTATGACGGATTTATTACTAGTTTTTAACAAAAATGAATGTGGTTTCAATGATGTTGTTGAAGCCAAAACCTAATTCTAGGTACTATATTAGTAAAAGTATTGTTGACATACAAAATGGGAAAAATAACATACTCAAAAATATTATGAGATAGGCTATTCTGACACCATAACTATACATCAAATACTTATATCAAATACCGCTAATTATATTTATATTATAAATAATATTTTTAAAAGTAAAAAATTATATTTATGAACAGTAACGTGGACAGTGCCGGTGAATAGTACATGAGTAGTGATTGTGAACAGTATTCATAAACAGTGCATGAACAATAATTTTAGTAGTAAACCAAAGTTGCTTAATAAAATGTAAAAAAAATGGTTAATGAAGTGATGAAGTGATTAATAAATGCTCAAATATTAAAAATAATTTTTAATAGTAAAACAAAATTGGTTAATGAAATGTAAAATATTGGTTAATAAAGTGATGAAGTTGGTTAATAAACGCTCAAATATTAAAAATTAATTTTAACAGTAAACAAAGTTGATTAATACAATATAAAATATTGGTTAATAAAATTATAAAATTGATTAATAAATGTTCATATTTTTAATAGAAATAAAGTTGGTTAATAAATTTTAAAATATTAATTAATAAAATTATAAAATTGATTAATTACAGTGTACTCTCTAATTTATTATTATAATATTTTACAGTTCACAAAATTGATAAGCAGTAAAATACGGTGTATGTATAGGATCGATCCTTCGTGATGACGGCGCACGTGAAGTGACCACGTTAGTTACTGTGTCAATGTAAGACAAAGAGAATGCCACCAAAGATATGCTGGCAGTTTTCTATATGTCGCCGACATGGCTATAAATTATTTCTCACTCATGATTGAAAATCATAAAACTTCCCGAGTGAACAATGTTGGTCCCGCTATAAATTAAACTGATTTATTAATAATAAAATTGTTTCTCAATCTCATTAATTTAGACTGATTAAGCTCAATTATTGGCTATATTTCTTTTATGCGTGTGAGTTTATAAATTAAACTTTTCTCTATTTTCTTTTTGCTATTAGCCTACTAATTAACACCAACTTAATAAATATTTGCAAAAAAATATATATAATTTTTCGACTATCAAATGACCCATGCGAAATAGATCCAACTACCATTCATTGTATGTAAGTTACTACATGTACAGTCTAAAATATGATTACTTTATTGCTCTTCAGTCACTCACTGACTTGAGTGTTAGAGTGTTAATCTTGTAAGTCTGCTATCATGCAACTGCATTGGAGATCTGCACCACCACATCAAGAATGTACACTAACAATTTTGGTTCTCAAAATGAACAGTGACGCTGTTTCTGGGAAAAAGCTTTTGTTTCCTGCTAATGTCCACAATCAAATCTCTCCCTATTCGATTAGATCTCTTTTGACTTAATCAAATCTCTCCCGAATTAATCAAATCTCTTATGATTCAAACCTCGACCGCTTTAACAATTATGCTAAGATGGAAGCAGCTTCGAATCTCATTTATAAGAATACTTCAAACTCCACCGATTCAAGACCACCTTGAGTCTTCGCCATAGATACAATAAATACAATAAATAGATATATGTTCAACAAGGAAGAATTTTCGTCGCAAGGTTCTCTCAAACCAGTGTGCTTATTAAGAAGCAAAAAAGTGGCAAGTCAATCTTAGGATTTCAAGACCACGAGAAGGTGGATGGAACTTCTTACGCAACCCTTCCATTTATCATTACTGCTACTATCACTAATCACTATGTCTCATGGATCCTCGTTGATGACAAAAGTTCATACAACTTGATATTATTGAGGTTTGTTGAAAATATAAATGTTGAGTAAGTCTCACATCGCTTAATTCTGTGAATGAAGAGGGAGTTCAAGGCTATATATAGGATACAAGTTCTTTGAAGTCCCACATCACTTAGTTTTGTGAAGAAAGACGGAGTCCAAGGCTATATATAAGATTCAAGTTCTTCGTTCCAAGATGCACCCGTCAAAAACACTTTAAGCTTGTATTTGACTTTCTTTGTTCTCTTATACTCTTGTATTAGAGTGTTGTCAGATGTAGCTAAATATTTGTTTTGGAAGGTGTGGGTGGGGGTCTAGGTTAGTTGGGGGTATATTATGTGTTGTAACAATTTTCACATATTGTTATTTTTTGGTTGTCTATTGACAACAACTGTGGTTTTTTCTCCGGTTTTGGAGTTTTCACGTTATGTTCTTCTGTTGTGATCATGTTCCTCTTTTTTATCCATGCTTTGTTTTTACCCAACAAGAGGAGTGCGGGAGAGTCAGGATCATCACTGGGACCAATTCTCCAGGACCACAAGAGAGAGTGACACCACATTTCAACCTAAAACCTTAAGGTGATATGTGAATGAGTTCTCTGTATTATAAATCCAACATTCCACCAATTCATAGGAAATGTGGGACTTTAATCAATTACACTTGCACCCAACATTCTCCCAACAAGTGTGGCTCCCCTACATCCTTTCACAAGATCCTACACCAGATCCAGCTCCCACTCCCCCACAAAACCGAACCACGACTTTGATACCACTGTTAGGGAGTTCGGGAGAATTAGGTGCACCAATGAGACCAATTCTTTAGGACCACAAGAGATGAAGACATCACATCTCCACCCAGATAGTTGAACCAAGGCCTAGATACCAC
This sequence comes from Vicia villosa, assembly GCF_029867415.1. Taxonomy (NCBI): domain Eukaryota; kingdom Viridiplantae; phylum Streptophyta; class Magnoliopsida; order Fabales; family Fabaceae; genus Vicia; species Vicia villosa. The sequence goes on from NC_081180.1 coordinate 150,643,343, forward strand.
TATTAGGGAGTTTGGGAGAATCGGGAGCACCAATGGTACCAATGCTTAAATAACACAAGAGAGGAAGATACCACATCTCCACTTAAAACCTTAAGGTTTTAGGTTGAGATGTGGTGTCACCCTCTCTTGAGGTCCTGGAGCATTAATTCCACTGATGCTCCCGACTCTCTTGGACTCCCCAACAATGGTATCAGAGTCGTGGTTCAGATTTTTGGAGAGCGAGAGTTGGATCCAGTGTAGGATCCAGTTATAGGATGTAGGATCCATGTGAAAACATTTATAGCGACATTGTTGGTCGCCCATTCTTAGCAAATTTAGACGTGGTGGCCTCCCCCGTTCACATGAAGATGAAGTACCACAACGTTTCTAGCAAACCAATGGTATTCATTATCAACCTACGAGTGGCACGATGGATACTGTCGCAGCGTGAAAAATACCCGAGCGCATTGCACGCTCGAAATACAACATAGTCGCCACCAAACTTTATTTAATCCAAAAGGAAAGGAAAAATACCAATAAACCCATGAAAGAAATGATAAGATGGTCATCGCAATGAAATTAGGGTTTGGGAGTCGGTTATGCAAAGGGAAGGTGTAAGATCCCCTCACATCAATTGTATTAAATGGTACCAATTTAGTTAGTCTTATGAACAATGGTTAGCGTGATGTTTACTTGCGATACTCGACTTATTACCAGAAGAGAAAGAAAGGGTTTTGGATTTTTTATTATTGTGCTCGCCAAGTTTTCCAAATCCCGTGCCTATGTATCCTTATAGTGCAGTGAAGAAATCAAAGCTTCGTAGTTCAGGGTAGCAAATGTTTGTAGGTTGGTTTGTTTTAGCAAGAGATACTCGATCGTATTCAAGCGGAAAACATTGCTGCCTAAAACATGGATAATTGAACATTTGCATCACTTCAAGAATGGATAACTGAATATGGATTTATACAGATTCTCGCCATCATCGCATTCGAGTGGAAAATGTTTGAGCTTCACATGTGGACGCATTGTTTGCATCGTCATGAAATATACTAAGTCTCCCTTGTTTATGAAAAGAGTTTTGATTTGAAAAGTCATAAGGCAAAAAGATTTGAATGAGTTGAAGTTGATTTTAGGGGTTTTATGAAAAGGCGAGACGAATCAAATATTATGGTGTCGTTAATGGAATCCAAGAATTCAACCAAAGGCTTAAAACGGTCATCGCCTAAATACTTCAAATTGCACAAGTACCGATAAACCCTTCTTGATTCATCCATTATAGACCAAACTTTTGATTATTTAATGGTATTTTTGAAGTTTTTGATTATGAAAAAGAATTTTAAAAAGAACTTGGTGTTGACCGAGGTTTATTGAATAAATTGAGAAATTGACTTGAGTTTGAATTTTTTTTTTGAATGGTAACGTGAAAGCGATTTATTTATGAAGTGGATGGATGAAAAAAATGATCGACTTATTGGTTTTCGAAAATGCCCTTGATGTTGATTAAAGTATTCAAGCTAGAAAAGATCAAGTTCATTTGTTTTTTATTTTGTAAATGGCTCGATGTTGATCGAGCGTTTATAATGCGAAAAAAGTTGCTTTTAGTTATCGCATTATTCGATTATTCAAGCTACCTAAATGAAGATAAAGCAAGAATTAAATGCTAAACAAATAAAAGCAAGGGAGAGGGATACATTTTGTTACACGGGGAGAATGAGAATAAAAAACTAAAGGGAAGGGGATGCACTATCAATACAAGAGTGTGAAAGAGTAAAAATGATAAATCGGCTTAAGACCCTATTTCTAAAAAGAAAATCAAGAAAAACAATAAATAAGAATAAATAAAAAACAAAATGAGCTACAAAATATGGGTGCAATTAGGAAAATGCTCTAGTCCCAAAGGAAGGGGTTCTGCAGGAGTCTGTTGAGTAATCAAGAGGGGTGGGGGAAATATTCTTCTTCCCCAATCTCACATTTGGTTACTATTTCCGTAGCAACAAAAATGGAAGAAAAAGCTTCCAACAAAATACTAAAATATCATAGCTTTCTCAATTTTTTTTATAGAATTAAGGCAAATGGATAATGAAAATTCATTTAGTCAATCTCACGAACAAGAATCTATGCTCAAAATCAGAAAATAAATAACAAAAATTTACAGAAAAAAGAAAAAAGAGAAAATTAATTTATAGTTAATCATTTTTGCTCATTGAGGTTCAAGAAAACTTTAAACTTTTGATGTTGAATCAATGGAGTTTTCATGCAAAATGGTGATGATTAAGATACTAAATTAATGAAGCAAGAATAAAAATGAATAGAATTAAATAAAGAACAAGCATAAGAACCATTAAACAACAACAAATCACTTTTTCTTATGGAGGTTCAAGAACACTTTTCAACTCTTGATTAAAATCAATTGAGTTTCCATGCAAAAAGGTGATGATTAAGGTACTAAATAAATAAAGAAAGAGTAAAATGAAATAGAATTAAATAAAGAACAAGCATAAGAGTCTACCTATTCAATAAAAAGAAAGAAATGACTTGAAATTAAATGAAGAATAAAATGAAGAGAGTTTAGGCTTAGTTTTGTGAATGATTGGTAGTGAGATTTGTGAATGAGAATGATGAATGCAAAGGTACACATAATGACTTGGAGATACTATCCAATGTACATAAATGCTAAAGATTTCTTAAGTTTTGACATCATGCAAAACATCTAATAATGGGCAAGTGCACCCACCACCAACAGTCTAGATCTCATCGTGATTTTTTTGATGGTACTACTAAAAAGAATCATTACTATCAGCCATAGGGAACCATGTTGAGTGCATGAGAAGTGTCATAATCACAAGGGGTAAATTTAATGCACCTTTTGCCAATGACATCAACGTCCCACTAAGGCTCTTCTATTTTCTTCTACCAGAGGCCGAATCGAAGACGAACCAGACAGATCTCTCGTTCTACTATGCATGAATGAGGGCTTGGGGGATAGGTAGACCTTATCCCATAAGGCACATGAAACAGCCCAATAACGAGTGTTAAAGAAGAAGGTGTGTGCAATAAGTAGACCTTATCCTTTGGCGAATACATGTAATTAATTACATCTTTCACCGTTGGATCTAATCGAACGACAACCCTTACAAGACGACGAATCACACGTAAACAATTTTAACCCGGGCATACTACATAAAAGCTCGTTCGTGCCAGTTTAAGTATTTAATCCATTCCCACTCTCAAACTAATTTTCATTCATTAACTTAAATACTAGAGTAATAACCTTATGGACAAAGCTGCAACCACATAACATACAAATAACTCCTATCCCTGGATCAAACCAGAAGCCCTAATACCAGTTACAGCTTTGTCTGATCTTCTACATCACAAAAGAAGGATAGTGTTATCAAAGATTTCTTAAACTGCAGTCACAAATTCTGCCTTACAGTTTGAGAATAATAAATTTGAAGTGTGTTAAATACTAAATAGTAACATCTCTTTCACAAGAGATTCACATCACAGCTCGTGATGTAAAAGTCTTTTTTTTCCTTCATACATTTACAAGTGCCCTAAAATAACATTTCCGTAAAATATACGCTTGACATCATACTTCAAGCAATCAATTAATTTTAATACAAACGGACAATTATTATAGACGTGCAATTGGGAAGAGCCAAATGGATAAATAATTGGCCTCAAAGTGAGGAGAGAGGAGTATGAAGCCGTCACTCATCCTCCAACCAACAATAACATCCTCCATCCTTCGCCTAACATAGTTCTATATCCTTTTAGACAGATAAAATCCTACTCCTTTGCAATCATTTATGTTGTTTTCTCTTTCAGTAAAGATAGTCATTATGTTATTTTAGAATAATCTTCTACGTCATGCCATTCCATTGATGTCTCTATTGTTTCCTCAATATGGGGTGCTTTCTATGACGTGTCTTCCAGCGCATGCTTAACGTTCCGGTGATTTAGGACTTTGGAGGAAAAGTAAAATATAGTCTACAAGTTATCTACACACGGTTGTTTTCACTGTAATCATAACTAGTATTCTTTCTTTTTTTAAAGGATATATATATTATTATTCTGTCGTTTGACATTGCTTATATAGTAAAAAGAAAAAATGTTTGATAAATTTTAAAGAACATCTTGATTAATTTAAGAATTAACAGTTACCGTTAACTTTGTCTAAAAAATATAGTGTTATATTCTTAGTTAAGTAATCATTCTTCAAATAGGGTTGTAACCAGTTTTATTCACAATGATTACTTGGTGAAAGGGACAAGTCTTTAAATATTTCAGTCACACTGTTGAGAAAAAATCAATCATTTTTTTACAAATTAGAATTTAAAGAGTCCTCTTGTGTGCCTTATCATAAGTAGGGTATTCTATATTATATTTATCACAAGTAAAATCAATATCTACCGTGAGATTCGATAAAACTATTCAGTGACCTAATCAGTTATTTACAATGGTGAGACACCACACTCGCTGCTAGAGTAAGAATGACGGTCAATGAGCCATAGCGAAGATTTAATCCATTATGAAAGAGTTATGCTACAGTAACGTTGTTCTGCAAGACAACGTTTTGCACCTCGAGTAATGGACATGTGAGGACAATCCACAAGAGGGCATGGAGGGAGATCTTAGATCCCCAACTCCCTCTCTGACGAAATCAAAGATATATTAGTACTAGCTAATTATAAACATTGTCACTAGGGGTCTTGGATGGAAAAGTGATCCGCAAGAGCACATCATAACCATCAACATTCTGATGGTAGTAATAGGCGCCACCGGTTCCTTGGAATGCAAGCTTCTATCTGATATATTTACGAAAATGTGTTAACATGGTATATGAACCTTTCGATAACAACCTACCAGGACCTTTCAAGAAAATTGATTCATCAATTCTCAAAAAGCAATCATGAAAGGGTCTCCACGGCCAACTTGTTCAATGTGTGTCAGGCGCACTCTAAATCTATGAGAATGTGCCTTGAAGATTCAACGAGGTCACCATCAAGGTGATCCACGCCAACTAGGAAATGTTTGTGGGAATCTTCCAGAATAGTTTAAAAGTCGGGCAATTCACTGAGTCTTTGGCGCAAAAGCATGCGTTCTCCTGGACAAAAATTATGGCACGTGCCAAGTTCTACATAATGGGAGCAGAAACACACATTTTGAAGAAGCCCTAAAACATAAAAGTGTGAGGCATTTATGAGTTTGAATCCTCTTAACAACGATGTAAAAGTAGCTACACAATATCTGCTCCTGACAAAGCGACCTTTAAATACAATAGGAAGCTTGCAGACACCTACACCCTACTAACACCAGATGAGAGAAAATCTAGTTGAAGTGCTTCATACCCATGACATCTCACCACCTCCTACTCCAAAGTGGAAGGTCATGGGAAATGATCCAAACTAGCGGTACAAATACCACAATGTGAAGTGGCACCATATAGACGACTACCATCAGCTAAAGAGGGAAATATATCGTCATGCAGACCATATGAGGAATTATGTCTAGGGTAACTTTCAACATTTAATAAGTAGATCCACTACTACAAATAACTTCATTTCACCTCAGACACGAAGGGGATATAACGTCGATTAACAAACGAGGTAACGATGAGCGACATGAAACCATGCCACGTTTCCCCTTGGATTTTGAATTACCAAGGGGGAAAGTGGCAATGGTCATGGATTGGATCCCTAACAACTACATTTTTTGAATTTTCAAAATTGCGCTACTTTTTATCTTGATTTTAACCTTTAAACTATAATCGAGGGGAAAAGTCCTAATTATAAGGTTTTAGTTTTAACCTGTTTTTTCGTTTAAATCTTAAAAGCATCAAATTTGTTGACAAATTCTAAATCTTCCTCATCATCACCAACAACAACAACACCAATAACAACATAAACAAAATCAATAGAATCCTTAAACATTACTCCCTCTAGCCTTATTTATAAGCAAAGATTCCTTTTATAGGTTCATTGAATAATGAATGTATCTGATCTGCATATTAGACCAGATACATTCATTATTCAATGAACCTGAAAAAGGAATATTTGCTTATAAATTAGGCCGGAGTAGTAAATCCCAACATCAAAAACAACAACAACAACAACAACAATGAAGAAATTCATAGAATCTTTAAACATTAAATCTCAACAACAACAACAACAACAAATAATCAAAACCAATAAAATCATTAAATATTAAATTTCAACAACAATAACAACAATATTAAATATTTTACTTGATACAAATACAATTAACATTAATAACTTTCATGCTTTCCTAACTAATATTAATCATTCTTAACGAGAAATTACTAGAGAAAATATTACATTAAGAAACCAACCTTGGAATATTTTTCTACTCTTTCTTTCACTATCATTGTTTTCAATATGTTAAATTTAACTTTCAACACTTATCTTCTAAGATGGATAGTTCTGGCATTCATGTTTTGATTGGTTGAATAAAGTTTCACACGAATCACTAATGTTTAATGTAGATTGATGAGTTGACAATGTGTTGACCAGGGATGGACCCAGAAGATTTGAGTAGTGGGGGCTTTCTAAATTTCTTTTAAAAAATAATTAAAATTATATAAATTACATTGAATATTTAAAAATACATTTGAAAAACAAAATAATTATTAAAATATATTAAATTTATTATATATATTTCACATATTATATAATAAAATTAAAGTACAGTTAAACAATCATATTATATTTTTTCATATCAATTGTTTTTAGAATGTAAAATATTATAACACTGTAATATAAATTAAAGCGTACAGTAAAAATAACATTACGTTACTATTATATTAATATTAATTTAACTGAAACAAAAACTAAATAAGACTTTCAGAGATGCAATGGAGAAGGCCTTTTACTGCTTAGTATCATTATGGAAAGTGAACAAAGCTTAAATATACATTTATTCAGCTTATGTATATATATATATATATATATATATATATATATATATATATATATATATATATATATATATATATATATATGTATTATATTATTCAAATTTAGTGGGGGCATCAACCCTCACACTACTCTACATGGGTCCGTCCTTGGTGTTGATCGTTGTTACTTTATAAATGGACGACAAAGATTCGTTATTTAATTTTTCATCAAATTAGTCATAAATAAATTTTATAAAAATAAAATAGGCTACTTTAACCCTCAGTTTCCTGCAAAACCGAGGTAAAAGGTCATAAAAAAAATTTTGAAAAATTAAAATATTATAAAATGTAGTTGCTGGGATTCGAAGGCGTGTCCTATAAATACTTTACCCCTCGGTTTCTAGCTCAACCAAGCTACTAGGTCATAAAAATAATTTTAAAACAATTAAAAGGTGCTAAAATGTAATTGATGAGATTCGAGGACATGTCCTCTAAATACTTTATCCCTTAGTTTCCAGCCCAACCGAGGTAATAAGTTATTAAAAAAAATTTAAATAATTAAAATGTGCTAAAATGTCTTTGCTGGTATTCGAAGACATGTCCTCTAAAGACTTTACTCCTCGGTGCACCACATGCTTAACACCGTCGCCAAAAGTTTTTCTAAAGGAGGATGACCCAATTCCTCAAGACAGAGATATGCTCGCCAGATGATGAACATGGGAGAATCCCCTTTGAAACCACGATCGACCCTTGAGCCCAAATTCAATTTCTCTAGGAAAGATGCAAAAGGAATTCTGCCCCATAAAGATGATCCCATGGTCATAATGATACAAATATCAAATTGGAATGTGAGGCACATCTTGAACCTAAACATTTAGCTGATATCGTATATTCTAAGACCTTTGAGAGATGTGTTTGGACCCAAATGATCTTAAACCATGAAATACATATCAACACTCCATTTAACCATGAAATACCCGCTGGAGAATGGAAGGATATGTGTTATAAAGGGGGATCAAAAGATAACCTCAAAGTGTTATCAAGATAGTTTGAGAATAAATAGGGAAACAATGGCTTCCTCTGGTGAGTAGAAGCCAAACATCTAAACTTCATTAACTTAGACCCCATGGCATAATATATATGGGAAATGATGATGCCCATATAAGATTTGAAAGAGGTCAAAACAGGACCACTTAATTTCCAAACAACAAACATGGACACATCTATGATGGAAGATGAAGAGAATAAAATGGTTGCTTTACTTTAGAATATTATAGATTTATTTGCATTGACTCCCTTAGTTATGGTAGGAATTGATGTTAGAGTTGTATGTCCCTGCCTTACCCTCAAGGCCTCAATTAAACAAGGAATTTAGAGGAATCTTAATGTGTGTGAGGAGAAAAGGTTGGCCATTAACTAATAGTTTATAAATTTAAAAGAAGTCATGTTCATTATAGAGATCAAATATCCTACCTGGCTAAAAAATTTGTTACTAGTGAAAAAGTCACAGTGGAAGTGGAGAATGTGAGTGGAATTCACAAACCTCAACTTTGCGTGCCTTGGAGATCCTTATAAGTTACCAAAAAATTATAGATTTATTGACAAATTATCATAACATAAGACCTCGAGCTTCGTGGATGGCTACTCCAAGTATAACAAGATTAAGATGGACTCATAGAAGCGCTCAAAACTACATTCATGTTTAACAGTTGTAATTAATACTACGGGGTCATGCCTTTTGGCCTAAAAAACGTGCGTGTGACTTATTAGAGGCTGATGGACGCTATCTTTTCATATCAGTTAGGCAGAATCTCGAGGTTTATATATATTTCATGATTGTGAAAACTTTAGAGGATGGAAATAACTATAGCGACTTGGAGGACATCTTATCTTCAGTAAGGAATTACAATATGCGCCTAAATCGCGCCAAGTGTTAATTCTGAATCCAAGAAGGAAAATTATTTGGCGTCATGCTGACTAGGAAATGGATATAAGATAATCCTAGCTAGTGTTAAACCATCATAGAAGTAAGGAATCCAAACCATAATAATAGAAGTCCAACAATTAATTGGATGCCTAACCATACTGGCTAAACTCCTTTGTTTCCTAGGAGGCAAAACCTTCCATTTATTTGCCACGCTGAAGAAGAGAGAAAAATTTTAATGGACCAAAGAATGTGCATAAGCTTTCCCAAAGATCAAAACCTTATTGGAGACCCCGCATGCCCTTTTTCTTGACCCTCCCAACAGAGGGTGTGTCGCTGTTCCTCTACTTATCAATAATCAACAGATTAATGAGCTTTGTGATCATCCCAGAAAGTTTAGGATTTAGTCCGACATTTCAAATTCTTTAAGGTAGTCTACGTGTCCAGGGAAGAGAACACCCATATTGATCTCCTATCCAATCCAGAAAACACTAAGAACCACGACCACAATGTGACAATTATGCAAGAAACTCTTGCCTACCCCGCCATTGAGAATGAATTGGATAACGCAATTAGTATACTTGATGCCACATGATGGATGACACTTATAGTGCATTATTTGACAAGGGATGAAATACCCATATATGAGGGCGATGTGAGGAAGATCAAGAGATTAGAAGTTAAGTACACCTTAATGTTAGGGAATCTACATAACCTCCTCCATTCCTTGGATCCACACCATAATTTCCCCAAGGCAAAAATTCATTCAAACCTCCACTACTGCCTACATTACCTAGACAAAAAATGCTTTCTGATTTTCAACTCTTGCAGCCTAATCATGGCATGCATAAAGCCAAAGACTTGCTAAAGAGCTTCTACCATGTAGTGCAACAAAATAACTATCAGGACATAGTAAATATACTATCTCGGATTGAAGAAATCTTACATAGTGAAAATCCAAAGAACAACAGTGTACAAGAGGCGACTTCGCATAAACTAAGAATAGGTATAGAAGTCACCAAGCTACCGACGACATAGACATCGTACTTATTCCCATAGTATGGAAGGAGGAAGAGGTAGTCATACTCCTCCCGAGGTTTGTCGTTCTAGGATAAGGGAAAGATATAAGGAAGATGCTTGTATCTAGATGTGAAATAAAAATCCATTGTCCGTTCACATCCTGGTTAGCAGAATCTCAAAGTCACTAGAGAACCTGCCAAAGCTATAGAGCTATAACGAGACTGTATATTCGAGTGAACATGTCAAACATGTAGATGACCTAATGGACTACTATCACAATGATAGAGCCATGAAACACAAGCTCTTTGCACTAGCGCAGAGAGAATCATTCGTGGCTTGATACAAGTCTCTTCTTTATAGAAGTGTAGACTTTTGATTTGACTTGTGTGAAGGTTCCATCATCCATTTCAGTGTTAGGAAGTGGAAACCTCATATCATGGTTGTGCTTAGCAGAATCACACAGGGTAAAAAAAATCTCATGCATGGATACATTAATAGATTCACCAAAGTAGTCGTAGTTGTTGGAGTCTCAGATGAAATCCTCAATTGTTGGATCTTTGAAAAAGGCATGATATCAGAATGTGTGTTTCGAAAAATGTTAGGGCATAAAAAAGCCTTTAAATTGACAGAATTGTTGAGTAGGCTGGATCCCTACATCTACATGAAGAAAAACTCTTAGCCGATGGGGTTAATCGAGTATCAGGAAATGCAAGACTTAACTGACCATCTAAAAAGGATGCTAGGAGTCATACCCCAAAATTTTCCCATCATATTTCAGTCCATCTGACTTTCAAATGCTCAAAGATCTCCAATTGCTCAAAACTACATATCTCCTAAACAAGTGCCTTTGAACTAGGGTTTTGCTTTTCTCAAAAGAGACTCAGGTTCTGATACCTCAAATGGACCCCATGGTCTCACATATGTCCCAAAGAATCTCTATGCCAAGTTTCAAACCCTGATTCATGAGATGGCTCAGTCAACAGTTCAAGTGGTCAACAGTCGACCAGTTTGACCTAAAAAAGTCAACTATGGTCAAATTACAGTTAAAACTTCTGATTTTTGGTCAACATCAACATTATAATGTTAGATTCATCATTTTATAAAAGGTTGATCATGATCCATCAAGAAAAAAAATCAAAAATCCACAAAAGGACAAGTTGCTAAATTAGGGTTTTAAGGAGAAAGTCAACCCAACTTTGACTGATCATATCTCTCTCATACTTTCTCATAAATTCCCCAACCAAAGCCTATTATCAAGGAAATTTAATTCTCTACAACTTTGATGTTGGGCTCAAGGTCAAGAAATGCTTCCGCATAAGAGATATGAGCCAATACATTACAGGTCCTTCTAGAAGCTCGCAAAAGCTATTTTTTGTCAGAAGCCATATCTTCAAGATAAAATCCTCAAATGGAAAAAAGATTCCAAAGTGGCTTGTAGAGGACATCTTAGGCTTTCCCAAAAGTCCTAGAACATGGTCATATGATAAAAATTTAAGGAAATATGAGGCTCAGAAGTTGGTCGATTTTCAAGAAAAATACAAAACCCTAATTGCATAATTTTGTGTTTTGGACTAATGGGCCTAAAATATGGAGTCCAAACGTGTCCATGGGTTTTATGAGCATTCTTAAAATAATTATTTTATTTTTATAGTATTTATTTTATTTATTTGAATTTTAATTCATTTAAATACAAATAAATCATATAAAATGTGAAATAATAAGTTTAATCAAAGATTCAATTTCCAATCAAATTCAATCATCCAAACATCATGATATTGATCAAATTTCATGATTAATAAGATTGCAGAGATTGAGATTATATTTGGCCAAAAATAGAAGTTTTAATGCAAATTTTCAATCAAAGATTTGATCTTCCAATCATTGGTTTTTTTTTCTCCAAAATTGTTGACCTAAATATACCCTCTATATATACCACAATATATTCAGCACAAGAGGACAAAAAAAGGGGAGAAGAGGCAAGGTTCAAAGCTTCCAAATTTTCTCAAAGTTAGGGCCAACACTAAACACGAATTACAACCAATTTTTATCGGTCCCAACCATTGCAAATTCTTCCTGAGGCTACCCTGGATCTTCTCCAACCCTTACACGAGATTGAAGCTTCCCGGATCACCTCCTTTAAACTCTTACAGGTTTGCAATGTTCTTGAATATCAAGTTCTTAATATATCGCGTTTAAATTAATTTCATGTGTGCATACTTGTTCCTTATGTTGTTTAAGACTATTTTAGGCTTTCGTTCATAAGCTTTGACGCAGGGAAATGCATATGCCATTGTTAGGGCATAAACCTGGCCAAGCTTCATGGTCTAAGTTACAGGGCGTTTTGACGGAAGTAAATAACACCATGAAGATCGCAAGGCTCCACTTGTATGATTTGGGTACTTTTTGTTCTCGTTTAACGTTAATTTTGTAGGTATGGAAATCTGCAGAAATTGCTACTGAAATATCGTAGCAAAACTGAAGCGAATCTGTGGCCATTTCGCAGCAAAAAGAGCGCGTGGAATGAAGAAGATGATGAATAGGGAATTGGACCCATTGACCAGAGGTGTTACACTACTACTGGTCGATCAACAAAGTACAAATTCTCTCTCCACTCATCATTGGTCTGTGCGCGGGTGTGTGGGACCCGGTTTGACTCATTACTAGTCAGATTTGTTTCTTTTTGTTTTATATTATTTTATTTGATTAAATAACAGGTTAAATGTGCAGTCCAGGTGGTAACAGGGAAAAATAGGCAACTAAGAGGTCTTGGGATCAAATCCCAGCGTCCTCTCTTTATTTTTTAACAAATTCTCCTGCAGATCCCGTGTGTACAAGTCACGCGCCTTTACCATGTGCCTCCACGTGAGATCTGTTGGATCTTCAGGAGATTCAATCCAATGGCGTTGAAGACGAGACTCCATGGTGCACCTCCAGGGCCATCACACACTGAATCAGGCGCCCCAATTCTTTTGGTTTGTCTATTCTTCTCTTTTACTATTTTTGTGTTGTGTTTGTTTATTTTTCTTTTTTTAATTCAATTAACCCATTAACTTATAACATAAGATAGTACTCCCTCCGTCTCATAATAAGTGTCCTATTTAAGTTTTGCGCGGTTCTTAAGAAAATGATTGGATGTGTTGGTTTTAATGATAAAGTTAATATAATTTACTAAAGTACCCTTATTTCTTATAGGTAGTAGAGTAGTTGAAAAACGTGAAAGTTAATAAATAGGGGTATAGTAGTGGAAAAAATTAATAAATGTTGCATTGGTTTTCTAAAGAGACATTTATTTTGAGACATGAAAAAGTGCAAATGAGACACTTATTATGAGACGGAGGGAGTATTAGTAATTTTAGTTTTTTTAGGTTAGTTTGTTAATTAATTTTAATTAATTAGATTAGTTGGTATAAATAATTAATTAGGATAGGTGATTAGTTTTAATTTTTAATTAAGGAAATAATTTAATATTTAGGTTAATTTAAATAGATTAGTTATTTAATTTAGTCTTTAATAATTAGTTAATTTAATAATTAGGATTTAATTGTTAGGTTTAATTCCAATTAAGTTTTGATTTTAGCCTTAATCAATAAACCATAGTAAGCATTAAAAATTATCAATAATGTAAGAGTTGTCTATTCACCGTAGGTTTTTTTACTCTTAGGTTTTTTAGCCATAAGGTTTGTTAACCCTGATTTTTCTTAACTATGTTTTATTTGCGATTTCTCATCTCATCTCCTACTTCAGTGTATGTCGCATGTCTTTAATTATTTAAATTGTTTGCCTTTTATTTAATTCCACCTTCATTTAATTTTCCCTTTTATCTGCCTTTATTTAATTATTTATCTTTTTGCCATTTAAATTCTAGGAAATGTGTATAGGTTTGCCAAAGGTTTTTTTGTAATAGTTAGGTTTTATTTTCGCGCTCCATTCTTCCTCTATTATGTAACTGCCCCAAAGCCTTGTAATAGTTCTAGGTTTATTTTCTGCCTTTAAATTTCCGTATAATATAACTATTATTTAACTGCGTGGTTAGTAATCCTAGAAAGTGATAAGCCTGCTAATGAATTTAGTTTGCCTAATTACAAGATAAAATAACTGAATTAAATCACGTGATTGTGCCACACACACACACCTTTAGGGTAACCTCTCTTGTTGTCTTGTTGCCTGCTGCCTAAGAATGACTATTATATCCTTCCCTAAGACTACCTGCCCCCTTTATGGCAGGGACAGTCTTGTGGCGAACGATAACTCGATGACCCTTCAAAATCCAATGAAAGGACTACCTGCCCTCTTTATGGTATGAATAGCCCCTTCCCATTAAAGTCTAAAAGAACAATTTTTTCTAAACTTAAGGGTAATTGCTTTTTAATTGCTTGCTCTTTTTCAAATTCAAATCAAAATATTTTCCCACTCCTTTTCAAAATCAAATTCAAAAAGACTACGATTATTTACAAGCTAAAGTTCTTCTTCAAAAAATTTTTCTTATTCACACACTACAAACATTTTTGAAAACAAAAGTGAGCTAAGCAATTAAGAGCCCATGGATAACCATGGATACAAAGGGTGCTTACACCTTCCCTTTGTATAACCTACCCCGAACTCAAAATATTTCAAAGGTCTTTCCTATTCTTTTTGCCTTTCCAATTGGATAAAATAAAAGTCGGTGGCGACTCTTGCTACCCGCAACATTTCAAAAAGTCAGTTCTCCCACCGTATTACACTAGGCATTCCAAATATGATAATGAGTAAAAACCTCGCTCCAAGTTTGATGCATATACTCCTTTGAGGCGATCAATTGTTGAGGTTTCCCTTTATTTTGATAAAATATGAAATAGTATAATTTGTAAACCGTTTTGCCTTGTTGATGCATTATTGTCGTATGATGATATGTGGTTATGCCTTATTGCAAAATAATAATAATTGATTAATGGTATATAATTATCTGTGGCTATTGATCTATTATTTTTTTGGCAAATTCATAAAATTTGAATAAATCAAAACTAATAGGAAAAGTAAAAAAATCAAAAAAATTCAAGGAAGGGGCACTTGGCCGACGGCGGCGGCGCAAGGCCGCGCTTGGAAAGTGGTGTTGTGATGCCCCTCTTAGTTGGCAGCAGTGTGGGCTTGCAACTCGGCGGCGGGAGGTTGTGTTCGGCGACTTTGGGAAGCAAATACGGCGCTAAGTCATAGCGGTGTTGTGCGATCTCTTGCAGGAAACACAGATTGGTCGTGACCTATGGTAGCGTGTTTGGATGTGGCCGCGGTGGCGCAGTGCGAGGAAGGGAGGATCACGCGGGAGACGGTTTGAGCGGAAGGCAACAGTTTGACTGCGGGCAATGGATTAGTTGTGGTTTGTGGTCCGGTTCAACGGGTTTTTGAGCAGCTGTTATTTTGGTGACTTTTGGTTGCTTTTTATTGAGTTTAGAGTCATATTTTTATTTGTTTAAAGTCCTTTGACAGGTCTAGAGTTGGAGTTGAATGTATTTGACTCTTTAGATTTTTTTAGCAATATGATTACTTGTTTAAGGCCGTCAAAATAAAAGAGTTATGCATTGAGTTGTTAGAGTTAAAATTTGAGTAACTCTAGCATTTTTAGAGTTGTGTTGATATGTCTATAGGTGATTTTTTTCTTACCCCGTTGGTGGGCTTACATGAATAATAATATATTTTACCCTGTTGATGGAAAATTATGATGATTGATATAATTATTGAGTTATAATTATATAATTTGTTAAGTTAAGTAGTTTAGAGAGGAACTACAGTGTTGACCTTACATTGGCAAGATTATGGGTTCATTGAAGAACCATTGTTGATGATGTGTTTGAATGCTATTTTTTGAAATTCATGCATTCATGTATATCGGAGATAGGTAGGACTTAGGTCTAGTAAGATCATGGTTCATAAAGGAACTAATAACAGTCTCAAGTTCAAAGAGGAACCGGAGACATGGATAAATCACTAACTTAACTCTGACATCCAAGTCTTGGCACCACATGCATTGAGGAGTAGTGGAGAAATACATTGCATCACATTTGCATTGATGAATATCTAATTATTGTGAATTATTTTTAGAGATTGTGATTGTTATTGTTAAACTATCCTGACTGTTTAGATACACCATTAACATTATGAACATATTTCTCACCACCTTTTATTTTTATGGTACTCGTTGTGACGATGATGCAGATACCCAAGTATGGGGGAATCAGAAGTTGCTTGTTCGAAGGATTGACATAGATTCCTACTTCTCTATGTTTATTATTTTGAGTCGTAGTTTTTCGCGGTGTCGCTCTAATATATAACATTGGGACGTGATAGCTTTGTTTTTCTTGTATTCCTGTTGTTCTTGAGAGCTGTTGAATTTATTTCCAAATGTTCATTTCGAGTTTAATTATTATGAGACTTTCAGTTGAACATGTTTTGAATTTTTCCGCTACTTTATTTCAAAATGTTTTGAGAAAGATGTTTCATGAGAGAGATGTATGACACCCTTGCTGAATAAGTATATATTTTGTGTGATTTTATTTAAACAAGATTTTATCGGGTTAGGGTGTTACAGAGCTCACCCAAATAAAACATGGTACTAGCTCTGATGCCAATTGAAATTTGGTTCCTCAGAGGACAAATGTTGGACTAGATGTCTGGAACAACTTATCCAACTTCTTGAGCCATATTAACAGACTATAACTACAAGAATAATTCAAAGTAAAAATAGTAGAGAACACAAGAAAATAGCTAACCTAGTTTATTGCAATCCACACCTACATTTAGGGATTATCCAACCCAAGAAAGGAAATTCACCTTCTATAGAGTTAATACAAATTGTCTTAGATGAACAAGCTCGTTGTTTAATGCTCCTCTTCTTGATTCTACCGTAGTGTCTTTATATTTAGAACTCCCCCTAAATATAAGAACTCTCTCTAACTTTCTCTTAATCACTAATCCTAAGGGATCAACTTCCATAAACAACTTAGGAATGTTGAATTACAACTCAACTAAACAAATTAACTACTATGCCTTATGATATGAATGAAGCAATAGCACGATGCACAAGAAACACAAACAAAATACTCAGATAAACCCTAGCACAAATATCTTCAATCCTAGCGCACACACTTTGTTGATTTTAGAGTCTCCTAAATTATCAATGCGAATTTGGGCTTTTCTCCTTTGGATATTTGATCTGATTTTGTCCAGAATTATGGATGATACAATTGGATTTGATTTGTTCCACAAAATTCTCTAAGAAAATATATGATTTGTTATATTAATTCAAGTTCAAATTTAAATCTCCATTTAAATTTATTTTATCTTCAAACATCTATCAAATAAATCACACAAACTTTGCTAAATAATCGGCTACAAATTTGCAACAAATCTGATCGAAATATTTTGAAAATAATGCGTAGAGCACCTATAACATTAGCATGTTGACAAAGGCTAGATGTTGCACCCTTTCTAGGACATCTTTTCCCATATGGGTCCTTCTTCGCAGAAACAACTTGAAATAGCTTGGGCTTTTTGCATAATGCAGCCAATCCAAAAGGAATAACAAAATATTTTCACATGTCGTGTACAAACTAGAAAGGCTGAATAGAAGCTTCATTCCTTGAACCTAGAACTTAGTAAAAATAACAAAATACTGTAGCAAGTTTATCATTATGTTAAGGAAATAAGGCGATGGAATGCATTCCACCATAATATATAATTCAAACTCTTTCAATTAATAATGAAATTAGGGTGGGACTCTTTTCTCCTACACAACCATAGATTTCTAAATACTAGGAATATTTCACCTATACGAGGTATATTTTTTGAACCCTTAGAAGTGTCATTGTTGCCTTATGGGGAATATTTGCTTGAATCCTAAGGGTATTAATTTTTCCTAAAAAGTATGTTTGCTTGAACCCTAATAGATAATATTACATGCAGATTGAATATCATTGAATGAGCCCTACGTGATATCATTACCACCATATGAGGAATCTTTACTTAAAACCAAAGGGGTAACACTTCCGCTCTATGGGAGTATTTTTGCTTGAGCCTTACAAGATGTCATTGCTGCTCTATAGGGTATCTTTGCTAGAACCCTAAAAGGTATCATTGTTGATATATGGGGTAAGATTTCTTAAACCTTTAGGGTTTTCATTTATGTTATTTATCGTTGGACCCTTTGGGGAATCACATCACCCTATAAGGTATTAGCATGCCCATTGTGAAAGTTGGACGCTCCCTTCTTAGTAAAGCATGACCGCAGAGACTTTATGACATAAGTAATCTTACAAAAAACACATCTCCGTAAACAATATATGGGCGAGATGAACTGCTTAGTGCACACAGAAGTTAATAAACATATCACTTAAAGCTTAAATATGTCATTTAAAGACCCTTGAATGGGAAACATTACAAAATGGCTTAAAAGGCTTTATTACAACAAGCTCAGCATAACAAATAAGAAAAACCTAAGTGTGGGGTGGGGTTTCCTTGTCGTTTTCATGGAATGTGCTATGGATTTATGTACTTTGGGTATAATGTCTGCAATAGATAGTTGAAATATATGGTTTTGATGATGGCAACACTGTGAAATAAAGTCTTCACATGAAGTGCCGATCATGTTTTTATGCTTCGAAGATTAAGATGTCGAAGCCAACACCTAATGTCAAGCATCATTCAGTGGAATCCTTGATGATCTCAACAAGAAATCTCTCTGATGATGGTATCTATCAAGAAGCTTTATCAAGCCACATAAAATAGAAGTGAATTCAAGTCCCATATGATGTGATGAAACAATCATGGAATCTTGAAGCTTTAGAGTTTGTGAAAGAATGGAAGTTTGAAAGCTTACCTAGTCTGTATCTCAATAATCATAGTCTTGTAAAAGATATTATAGTAGTTCATAAATTACTAAGATAATGCACACACTCAACTAAAAGTGTCTCTATTTGATAAAACTCCTAAAACCCTTGGAGGAACCATCGAGGTGTCTGTGGAGTTGATAAAGGATGTTCCTAAATATTTATGGGGCTTATATACTTTGTCTAATCAATTAAGGTCATTAGCCAATTGATCAACTCACATTTTTTAGCTTCCTAATCAATTAAGAATACTTCTAAATGATTAGGACACTATCAAGTGCAGAGTTTCCTTTTTGGGAATGAAGGTTTCTATTTTAGGAAATCACATAACCAATTATGTGATATAAAAAATCGATTATGAGCTTTAAAAAGATCATGGATAATTTTCCTTTTTGATCTAGATTTCTCTTTAATAAATAAAGGGCTCTAATCCCTTTCAAATCACACCAAAAATACTTGTTTTAACTCACTTTCTATTCAATTTTTTTCTCTTTTCTCTCACTTCACTAAAATTTCTTTAGTGCTTTAGGAGTGAAAAATATTAGTGAGGTATTTGTTGTGTATTCTGGTGTAGGGGAAATATTGTAATTTATACAATAGACTTTTATTTCTCTTATACATATTACTATGAAGTCGGTGATTGGTTTGTGAGCTTAGCCAATAAAAACATTGGTTATTTTTTGCTAGTTTGTCCATTAAAACTCCATTTGATTTGTGGGCTCAAACCATATAAAAATCTTATTGGTTTGTGAGATTATGCATTAAAATCTCCAATTGGTTCGTGAGTTGTGCCTGGTATAAAAACTCACATTTAGTTTGAGATTATCCTGATACAAAATCTCATGTTTGGTTCGCGGGAGATCGAGTGTAAGACTTCAAAACCTCATGTTTGGTTTGGAGGATATCCACTGCAAGGTTTGTGAGCATAACCTGTGAAAAGCTCACATATATAGTGGAACTTTTAAGAAGAAATTATTGGACAGAGAACATAAGCCAAGTGGTTAGGCCAAACTTCTATAAATCTCTGGTGCAATATTCTTATCTCTTATCTCTCTTTATTTCCATAGCTTGCTTCTTTTTGTCGTGTCCAGATTTTCTTTTAACTTTAATTTTATTCTATTTATATATTCCACTACTTAGTCTTTTAGAAAATGTTTTAAACAATTGATTTTACAAAGGATTGTTTAATTAGACATTATTTTTAAATGCAACACAATTCACCCCCTCCCTCCTCTTGTGATTAGAGTCACTTGTCCAACAAGTGGTATAGAGTCTAACTCCTATTATAAGACTAATTGTCTTAGAAGATAGTATGATGAGTGCAAACACTTATATTTTTAACGAGATGATTTTTATGAATACATCTTCACTATTTGATACTAAATTTTTAACGAAATATTTTACAATAACCCTATCACTAGATATCAAGGCTGACTCATTTTGAGAAACTTCTTCAGCTACATGCTTAACCACATCAACGAGATAACATTGAGGCTTTCATTCTTACGAAATACCGATTCAAACAAATTAAAAATTACTTGTTCATCTCACTATGCCAAAAAAGACCTACGAAAGCGCTTTTTTTGGGCTTTAAAAGTGCTTAAAAGCACTGTCGTAGGTGGCGTTGCTATAGGTTTTAGCAACGCTTTTTGTTTAGGCAAAAGCGGTGTCGTAGGTAGGTCTAAGGCAGCGCTTTTTCTTGAAAAGTGCTTTCATATATAGGCCTAAGGCAGCGCTTTCCCTTGAAAAGCGCTTTCGTAGGTGGGTCTTTAGCAGCGCCTTTTTTTAAAAAGCACTTTCGTAGGTAGCCTTTAGCAGCGCTTTTTTCCAGCTTTTATGTTTCTTTTATCATCTTAGGCAGCGCTTTTTGTTAAAAAAGCGCTTTTGTAGGTAGGCCTTTAAGAGCGTTTTTAAAAGCGTTGTCGTTGCTAAACGCAATATTTTAAAGTGCAACCTGTAATTTAAGCCTCCCAGTTCGACCTGTAATTTATTTGGAAATAACAACCTGTAATATTTTTGGAAAAAATCCCTAAACCTGTAATTATATATTAATCCTTTGTCTCTATCTCAACTGGAGGATTTGTATCTGGAGCATCTTTATCTTATGAGTTTTCCTGTGAGTTTTCTTGATTACTAGCCATTTGACCTGTATCAAACAAACTAAAGCACATTAGTACACTTTTACTATTTAAACATGTATACAAGTTAAATGAAAGTCAAAGTAACTATGTACAAGTCAATCGGAATCGAAATCGATGAAATCGAAATAAGTGTCAAAAAAAGAAAGTTGTCGGAATTGAACGAAATTTACATGGCTATGGTAAAACGTCCTCACTGACTCAAAAATGAAGTCGGTTTTCCGAAATTCAGACCCTAAGCCCGACGTTTGATTATGGACAGAAGCAAAACCGATAAAAACAGTCCCGAAATGAAAAGATAAGTGCATGAGCAGCTCCGGAATCGTCAAAATAGTATAGTTACATGTAAAGAAGTCGACAAACGGATACATGGTTCAAAAGTTATGTACAAAACGAAAATATGCACCAAAATCGGATATTTGTGTCATTTTCCGATTAGCTTGAGTTTCGATGTTTGGAAATGGTTTAGCAACTATCTTGAACTCATCGGTACATGACACAAACCTCAAATGACAAGTATTGTAACAATCGGCGCAAAATTGAAAAAAACTATACAAATTGAATATATATATATATATATATATATATATATATATATACATATACTAATTGAATAGGAATATATAACTATACAAATTGAAAATACTATTACCTTTTTCACTAACGTCTCTTTTTTTTCTTTGGTAGGAATATGTTCAACGCGTCTCTTAACTACGCGGACGGTTGGATTGATCCAAAACCCTTATTATGATCATTTCTAGTACAAGATTCATTCTCATTTTGATCGTTTCTTGTACAAGATTCAATGCCAACACCAATATCACCTTGATCTCCAATGTTTTCATCAATTACTTTGTTAGATAAAAGCACTATAGACCATTTCGTACTTGTCGGATCATTGACATAAAACACTTGTTTAGCTTGAGAGGCTAGAATGAAAGGAACATCTTTGTACCCCACCCTATTGAGATCCACTTGCAAAAATCCTGACTTATCCATTCGTATGCCATTATTATTTTCAACCCACTTGCAACCAAATACAGGAATCTGAAACTTCGCGTAATCAAACACCAAAATGTGCTCGATAACCCTAAAATATGACAAATTTGCAAATTTCGGGTTTAAGTCATTCGCACTTGATATGTGCATTGCTTCAGCCTCCAAGGTAACACCACTATTTTGCATAGTACTTTTATCATCCTGTTCTTTGGTATAAAATGTGTATCCATTAATTGCGTATGCGCTATAAGAAAACACAATTATACTTGGACCATATGCTAAACATCTCAACCTTTCTGTTACTGAAGCATGATCTGAACGATACTTTGAATAAATATGTTCCTTAAACCATGGTATGAAACTTCGATTGTGCTCTTGTACTATCCAATTCTCATTTCTATTCGGATTTAAACCTCGGAGAACACCCTTGTGCATTTCAACATACGGCTCAACCTCAATCTCATTGTGTAGAACAAACAAATGCACTTGATCCCGTTCGACCATTGATATTGTCACAACTTTATTTCCAATTAGCTTTTTTCCTTCTTTTTTTTTCGACAATATGAGATTTAGGGAGTCTAATTGATTGAACATTTGACAGATATTCCGTACAAAACTCAACCGATTCTTCAACAACGTATCGTTCGGCAATACAACCCTCCGGTCGACTTCAGTTTTTCACGTACCCTTTTAATATTTTCATATAACGTTCAGCAGGGTACATCCATCTCATATAAGTTGGTCCGCACAATTGTGTCTCTTTCACAAGATGAACGACTAGATGAACCATTATGTCAAAAAACGAGGGAGGAAAATACATTTCAAGATTACATAAAGTAACAACTATCTCTTTTTGCAATGTTGGTAAGATCGCGGGATCGGTCACCTTACTGCAAATTGACTTGAAGAAAAAACACAGTTTAGTTATTGCGCTTCTTACTTTTTTTGGCAGAATAGAACGTATACCTATTGGTAGAAACTGTTCCATTATAAGATGGCAATCATGCGTCTTTAAACTCTTTAACTTGAGGTATTTCATGGACACAAGTCTTCTAATATCTGATGAGTAGTCTTCTGGAACTTTAACTTCATTGAGGAACTTACACAATATTTTCTTCTCCTTTCTAGATAGAGTATAAACAGCAGGTGGTAGATATGTTCGTCTTCCTTTCGTCACGGGTCCCAATTCAGTTCTAATTCCCATGTTTACCATGTTCTTCCTTATGTTAAGGCCATCCTTAGACTTTCCTTGTATATTGAGTAACGTACCAATAACACTGTCAAATACATTTTTTTCAATATGCATAACATCGAGGAAATGTCTTACGTACAACGACTTCTAATATGGAGGTTCAAAAAAATTGACCTCTTCTTCCACCCACTCTTGACAAGTGTATGTGCAAAAGGCTTGCCAAACTGAGTACTCACATCTTTTACCTTTTCAAAAATTTGATCACCTGTCAATATAGGTGGAGCTTTATGTTGTTCGGCCTTTCCATTGAATGCTTTTCTCCACCCACGGTAGTGATAATTAGAATTTAAGAATCTACGATGACCGAGAAAGACATTCTTCTGACAAAGATCCAATCGTGTCGTATCGGTTCCATCTTCACAAATAGGACATGCTTTTTGACCTTTATTGTTGTACCTTGATAGATTTCCATATGCTGGAAAATCATTAATTGTTCCAAACAACATCGCCCTCAAGTTGAAACTTTCTTTCCTATACCCATCATAAACCTCCACACTGTTCTCCCACAAAAACTTTAAATCTTCGATTAAGGGTGTCAAGTATACGTCTATGTCATCCCTGGTTGTTTAGGCCCATAAATTAACATAGATAACATCATGTACTTACGCTTCATACATAGCCACGAAGGTAGGTTATAAATCATAAGAATCACTGGCCAGGTGCTATGCGAGATACTTTGAATACCATGCGGGTTCATTCCATCAGTAGACAATGACAAGCGAAGGTTTCTTGCTTCTTTTCCGAATTCAAGATAATCATTATCAACTTTCATCCATTGTGGTGAGTCTGCCGGATGTCGCAACTTTCCATCAATAATTCTTTCATCTGCATGCCAAGTCAAGTGTCTTGAATCGGTTTCGCTACGATACATGCGTCTAAATCTCGGAATTATAGGAAAATACCATAAGACTTTTGCCGGAGACAACTTTTTCTTATATCGAGGGGCACCGCATTTAGGACACTCATTTAACGCTGCATACTCGTTTCGAAACAAAACGCAATCTTTTGGACAGACATGTATCTTATCATAGCTCATGCCAATATAGGACAACATCTTTTTGGCCTCATACGTTCGATTGGGAAGAACATTATCCTCTGGTAGCATGTCTTTCATAAGGGCTAATAACTCTGTGAAACTTTTATCCGACCATCTATTACCCGCCTTTAAGTTGTACAACTTTAACACCGCAGACAATCTTGTGAATTTTGTACAACAGTCATACAACGGTTTCTCTGCATCGCTTACCAACCTCTCGAACATTTTGGAACAGTCATCAAGATATTCTTCAAGCGCTTCTGCAATCTCTTCGACTCGATCATAATCGTATGTGTCTGTGCAATCGTCGTTTGAAGCATACGTTGTATTTTACCTCGATTCAACATTCTCGTTACTTTTCTCACCATGCAAATTCCAACATGTATAACTTCTATCAATTCCAAACCGTAGTAAATGCAATGCCAACTGATCCGCGTCAACCTGACCCCCATAACAACATCCCAAGCAAGGACACGTCATTCGACTCGAGTCTTCGGCGTGCGCAACCGCAAACTTAACGAATTCCAATACCCCTTTCTCGTACTCTTTCGACAATCAATTTGAATGCATCCATGTCTTAATTAAGCTAAACAAAAACAACTAATTAAGGCAGAAAACAGTATAATGCGTTTCTGTCAAAACGCAAAGTATAAACAAAATGAATCCGGAGCAATAAAACGCAACATATATAATCACGCAATTTCAGACAAATTCATCACAATACCAGTAATTTGAGAAAGAAATTTACCTCGAATTTTACCGAACTCAAGAAAACGCAGAGAATTAGCGTTGTACGTTGAACTAGGCCGGGAAACGCTGCTAATTCAAAGGAAATAAAACTTCAATTATAAAAAATTTCATTCAATACAAACCTACTCACCCACTAATTACATATCATTCATAAGTAGAGAAGTAAGCAACTGATTAAAGTGGAAACAATCCATCATAGCAGTTCATTCAAAGCACAACTAATTACTTTGGCGAGAGAGAACAATTAATTACCTATATAGAAGTAAGCAACTTCTAGACCCACACAATGTAAGATTCTTGAAAACGATCAAATTTTCACTCTTCACAAGTAACCTCTATAGCAAATTCACAAAGTTAGAAAACACCAAGACAAAATCACCTCTAAAAGTGACTTAAACACCAAGACAAAATCAACATCGATACGCAAGTATGAACAAACTCATGTTGTTTAAATTAAATTCAAAGAATGAACAAAACAAGAATCGAAATGAGGTTTTATCATGCTACTAAAATCCAGACAGCCATGTACCTAGACTTGGCAAATTTAGTAAAAACTTTTTATTCTAATGGAGCATTTAGGAATGAAAACTTTAGGTATTTCTAAAGTGAAGATTGTTTTTGAGACATAATATGTAACCATAAAAATGTAAAAAGAGGAGTATATAAAAGGATTATTAATAACTAAAAACAAATATTATTAATACTATAATTTGTTATGGATAGCTAGGCATTTTCACTTGGACACCCAACCACTATAATCCACAGCTGTCATACCCCAAAATTTGCCCGATCAATTCTCGTCTAATAATTTATCAAGGGTATTAAAATTAAGAGTTATGGGGTTTAACATATCCATTGTTAAACCCACACTCTTATAAAACTATTTTCATTTACTATTGGGGTGTAATTAGCAGGTATTTTGGGTCCAAAACCAGTTAGCCCATTTATCTTATCATAAGGGTTTTTATTTTATTTATTATTATTAAATATTATTACTAACTCTTATTAGAATTTTAGTATTATTAATTTCAATATTATTAGTATTAGGATTATTATTATTTAACTAATATTATTATTATTATTATTATTATTATTATTTTATTATTACTAATTTCTAAAATGTCAAATTGGGTTTTTGGACATAGATTACTTCCTCTTATGGATTTTAACCTAATTCTCCAACTCTATAAAAAGGAGTCTTGGCAACCCTGGAAAAGGGGTTTTTTTTTTTCCAATTTCACGTACTTGTCTTCTACGCTTTTTCTCTTATCCCTTTGAGGGTTTGTCTTAGAGTTTGTCTTGAACATCCCTAATCCGCCATTGTCGATTAACTGACAAGAGCCGACGAACTCTTTCTCCTTTCAAACATAATTTTCAAACCATTCAAACACGATTTCAAATCATTCAAACTCAAT